>NC_081842.1:157765888-158066960 GCF_963259705.1 Myotis daubentonii
CTGAGATCTATGTTTACAAAACACTAATGCTTTGATTTGGACTCCCAGTATTTCTTTCTGACCTTCATACCTACTGTTGCAGAAAGAGCCCAGCTCTTTAAACAATAGAGTCTGAGACAAACATCTGTCTCCTCTCAGAAGCATTTTTTCACAGGCTAGACAGCCAAGAAGACATTAAATACCAGAAGCAGGGTTTCAGGGCAGAATATGAAGCCAGAATAACAAATCTACAGTCTGTTCACGTTCTCAAACAAATAGGGTTACCTTTTTAGGAGAAGCTAGTGACCCCTTTTTTGGTTAAAAAGTAATTGCATCTATGAATAAAAAATCAGACTAGTCAACAAATAAATGTTGACCTTTTTCTTAGGTTCTAGGCAATCATTATTATAATGGACATTAAAAGGCAAATACATCTATCAGCCTATTAAAATGAATATCATGCCCTGACCGGTTTGGCTCAGTGGATAGAGCATCGGCCTGTGGACTGAGGGGTCCCAGGTTCTATTCGGGTCAAGGCCATGTACCTTGGTTGCAGGTACATTCCCAGTGGGGAGTGTGCAGGAGGCAGCTGATCAATTTCTCTCTCTCATTGATGTTTCTAACTCTCTATCCCTCTCCCCTCCTCTCTGTAAAAAATCAATAAAATATATTTTAAAAATAAAATAAATATTATTATCTAAATGGATTTACAAACATTAAATACATCTTCCCTTAAAATATAAATAATGCACCCTGGTTCTGACCTTTTTGTAAGTCTGTGTGAAGCGGAAGAAATATTCTGAAGAAATGGCTCATCCAGATCTGTGCCAAGAGAAGTTGGCTTCTTTATAAACAAAAGTTCTAATGGCTTACCTTTGCAGGATCACACATTCCTACCATGAATCATTCTGTATTGTCTGATATATTTTCTAAATTTAGGATGCAATTCATTGTCTATATCCTTGAATATTTCAAGACTTTTACCCTTTTCTCTTCAATGTGTAAAAATAAAATAAAAATCCCCTAAATCCACAGCACAATTAACACGATAAAAAGCTCTTTGTTTTAGAAAATTACATGTCAGTACTGTGTAATCTATGGCACCAATTAACCAACAACAATAATTATAAGTTTTTTAAAGCCAGCAAATTTGTTGTGATATTTTAGAGATCATGTTGACTTTTTTCAAAAATTTTCCTCGCCTCATTTTATAAGGCCCCACTTCTTGAGGGCACAAAGTTATTTATAACAATAGATGTTGTAGGAATTGGAAAACTGTGAAACCCTAGCTGGAATGGCAGAACAGCTCCTCAAGGAGAGAATGGACTTTATACTTAGGGAGTCCCAAATATCTATACTAATAATAGACAAACATGGTAATTGATTGTACCTTCGCTATGCCTGCCATTGGCTGATCAGAGAGATATGCAAATTAACTGCCAACAAAGATGGTGGCTAATTTGCATACTGCAGGCAGGGCGGGATAGCGCGAGCCGCCATCCAGGCCCCTGTGTGCGACCTAGGGGTGGGGGCTCAGGCGAAGCAATTGCTGATCACTTCGCCTGAGCCCCCGCCAGCCTGCTGGGGTTGGGGCCCACTCCCGGGGGCAGGGAGGGGCTTAGGCGAAGGCAAGCGATGCCAATCGCCTTGCCTGAGCCATTGCCCACCCCTCCGGAGACACAGGGCCCACTCCTGTGTGTGACCCGGAGATGGACGGGGGCTCAGGTGAGGCATTTGGCATCGCTTGCCTTTGCCTGAGCTCCCACCCGCCCGCCCACCAGGGACACGGGGCCCTATCTGAGAGAGAGAGAGAGAGAAAGAGAGAGAGAGAGAGAGAGAGGCAGAATTTGGCATCCTGCATCCCTCCCTGATCGACCACTTGATTCTAAGCCAGCGAGGGCTGCCTTCAGGCCACAGCTCCAGGTCCCTCACCCTCACCCCAGGCCAGAGAGTACAGTGCTGGGCAAGGGCACCCAGGGGTTTGGGAATGCAGTGCGAGGGGCCGGCACAACATGGGGGGGCTGTGTTTATACCGCCAAGTTCCCCACTTCTGCCCTGGCCCGCGCATCCCTCCTCCTTCCCCTCAGAGGCTAGCTCCTGCCTACATGTTTGCTGGGCAGGCCCAACTGCACTGGGGAGTGAGCCATGGTGATCAGGATGGCCACTTCCTGGGATGGGAAGTCTGGACCATGGCGATTCATGAGGGCGATGAGGCCTGTGGGGCATGTGCAGCCCTCGGGCGGTGGGGGTGGCCAGCCAAGCCGAGTCTGGCTTCAGCAGAGCCAGTGGGAGCCCGAGGCCACCCCAACCCCCACAGGTCCCAGGCAGACAGTGGCTCAGTGGAGAGAGGCGTCTCCATGCATGGTGCCCAGGGGCGGCTGTGAGCTGCTGCAACCCCGCCCCATGCTTCAGGGAGGGGGAGAAGGCTCGCAGACACCAGCACCCTAGGCTGCACCGCCTGCACCTCAGCCTGCCAGGTTGGCAGGGTCCAGAGCAGGTGAGCTGCTCCCTTCCACCAGTGGTAGAACAGGGAGGAGAGCACTGGGTGCAGGGAGGGGACCTCAGCTGGGATCCTCCTGGTGTGGGGAAGGGGCCCAGCCTGAGCCCGGTGGGGAGCTTATTCCTAAGCTGGTTCATACCAACTCTCACTCTGCCATCTTCCTCCAGCTCTTCAAGCTATTCCCCTTGCCCCACCTGTCTGGGGGAACGGGCTCTGGGTGACCTCCCTGAGCTCAGACTGTGGACCCAGAGACCTCAAGGAAGAGTGCCTGGCCGGGCCTGGGCAGGGGCCAGTGCAGAACTACCAGGGCAGAGTTGCTTTGGTGTCTCGGTGAAGTTTGCAACTGACCCAAGGAGGAAACTCAAGCGGGGAAAGGCTGGGAGGCATGAATTGCCAGCACTTTAGCCACTTGAAAACAGCTCCACTTGGAATGTGAGGCGGTTGTATGTTCAGCTGAGAAGTGAGGGGGCTGAACTCCATTGTCGCTGGGCTCCTGTCAGTCCGAGGCCCAAGTGTTCACCATGACAAGGAAAGAACAGAGCGAAGGGCCCGGAGGAAGGGAGGACAATTGAAGAAAACCGTGTCTAGACTTTCCCCAGCCCTCTCCTTCTTTCTGCTGCCTACAAGAGCCCCAGGCCTGGCCACAGTTCTGTCTCCACCTTTTAGTGCCCTATTCTCCAACCACAGAGGAAAGAAATAAGGAAGGAGTCTGTGCTGCCTTCAGAAAGTATCTATATACCTGATCGGCCAGTTGCCTTCCACAGAGGGAGGACACACTGTGGCTTACGCCTGCTTCCCACAGGGATATCAGTAGGACATCCTGTGAGGGCTCTCAGACTGTTAGAGGGGGCAGGCTGGGCTGAGGGATGCCCCCCAAGTGCACAAATTTTTGTGCACCGGGCCTCTAGTATAAAAATAAAGGGCTCGCCAGTTGCCAGTGGGAAGTGAACATAATTATGACTTAACAGCTGCTTCTAAAGAAAAAGACGAGAAAGAGAGAGGGGAAAAAAAGGAAGAGCAACACTTTTTCTTGTACTGCATCTAAAAAGAATATGCACAAAGGGAATATATTTATGCCAGATATAAGAAACCATAATCAAAGTAATACTGTAGGTCCAAACTGATGCCAAGAAATTCAGTAATCTTGACTTGGCAGACTACAAATCAAAGATATGCATCTACGTACTCTAGTAATTAGAGCAAACTATGGAAAATTGGGATCCTCAAATATGTTCCCACTAGCATGTTTCCCCTGACACTTGTAGAATGGTCTTTCAGCAAAATTCAGTTTTCCAATTCCTACAACATCATTTACATTACTGGTTTGAAATATGCAAAGTGAGCCTGTGTAGGGAAGAATCAAAACTTGTGTCTGATTCCAAAGTGTGTGGTCTTAAGGAAGGACATTTGGAAAGTTTTGCTTGGGACCTTGGAAATTAAGCTTTATGAGTTCAATGAGATAGTCAAGGTTACTACTCATACCTGCCAGGACTAGATTGTTTAATCTAGAAGAGTTGTTGCCAACTTTTTCAGTAAATGATTAGATTGTAAATATTTTAGATGTTGTAGGCCATAGTCTCTGTTCTAACTATTCAATTTTGAAAGCAGCTACAAATACTATGCAAATGAATGTGCAAGGAGGCTATATTCCAATAAAACTTTATTTACACAGACAGAAGTTGGATTTGGTCTTAGGGCCACAGCTTGCAGATCTCTCTGGTCTACAAAATTTCAGTTTAACACTGGAATTGCAATAGACAAATGACTATGTGAATCTTTATTAACACTGATGTTTACTTAATGCCATTAGTGTTTTATATGAATAATTTTAAGATAGTGGTCATTTATTTAATACTTTTTTGTCAGTTATTAGTGGAGAGATGTGTACTAGGAAAAGGATTTCTTTATCAAAAACACCGTAAAAATACTTTGGTTATTTGCTTCCTTACAAAATCATTGTATCCAGAAATTGAATATAGGAACTTATATTGAACCCAAAAATTCAATATTTTTATCTTTATATTCTTGGCATCTGTAACAAATAGGAAGAAAAAAAAATAAGCAGTCAATCTGATTTTAATATAGATATTTCAGGGCAGGGAGAAGGGAGATATTGGCTGAATCAGAGTTAATTGTGAATCCTCTTGAGAAAGCCTCATGAAAAAATAATCTTTTCAATCTGCTTCCTGCTCCACATTCTGAAGAAATGTCAAAATTCTGAGTGATAACTACAGGTGAGTTCAGGGTGATGTCTTTCCCTGGTTCTTCCGGTAATCTGCCATTGACCTCTATATGCCACTTAACATCTATTTGATCTACTTCCCAATTTATAAAATAAAGTTGAATAAAAAGATGTCTGAAAAGTGGTTTGAAAGGCCCTGTGAAACAGGATAGTTAAGCTTCAAAGAGTCAGGAGGACACTTTAACTATTGAGAATACATTTTAAATCATGTCAGCAGACACAGTGGTAATTGTGTGAATGTCATATTACTCAGCAGTATTCCAGAGGGTCAACTAGATAAGGATTGCATAAAAGTTTAATATATTCATTATATTTAACCTTTTAATTAAAATAGATATAAGAAAAATATATAAAGGAATGAGTTTAAATTGAAAGTTGTGATGTCAACATAGACATAAATTCACCTAGACCAGTGGTTCTCAATCTTTCTAATGCTGTGACCCTTTAATACAGAGTTCCTCATGTTATGGTGACCTCCAATTTCACCGTTACAAATTGAACATAATTAAAGCATAGTGATTAATCACAAAACAATATGTAATTATATATGTGTTTTCCGATGGTTTTAGGCGACCCCTGTGAAAGGGTCGGTCGACCCCCAAAGGGGTCGTGACTCACAGGTTGAGAACCGCTGAGCTAGACATTTTCAAAGGCATATATATATATATATATATATATATATATATATATATATATATATTAGAGGCCCAGTGCACAAATATTTGTGCACTTGGGGGGGGGTCCCTCAGCCCGGCCTATGCCCTCTTGCAGTCTGGGACCCCTTGGGGGATGTCCACTTACTGGCTTAGGCCCGCTCCCCAAGGGATTGGGCCTAAGCTACAGTCGGACATACTTAGCGCTGCTGAGGAGGCAGGAGAGACTCCTGCCACCACCGCTGTGCTAGCAGCCATCAGCCTGGCTTGTGGCTGAGCAGAGCTCCCCCTATGGGAGCTCACTGACCACCAGGGGGCAGCTCCTGCATTGAGCGTCTGCCCCCTGATGGTCAGTGTGTGTCATAGTGACCAGTCATTCCCAGTTGTTCTGCTGTTAGGGTCAATTTGCATATTACCCTTTTATTATATAGGATAGAGGCCTGGTGCATGGGTGGGGGCCAGCTGGTTTGCTCTGAAAGGTGTCCCTGATCAGGTTGGGGGTCCCACTGGGGTGTTTGGCCAGCCTGGGTGAGGGGCTGATGGCTGTTTTCAGGCTGGCCACAGACCCTTAAGGGTGGGGATGTCCCGCTGGGGTGCCTGGCCAGTCTGGGTGAGGGGCTGATGGCTGTTTTCAGGCTGGCCAAGCCTCCTTCAGGGTAGAGGTCCCCGCTGGGGTGCCTGGCCAGCCTGGGTGAGGGGCTGAGGGCCATTTTCAGGCTGGCCATGCCCTCTGGTGGCCCAAGCTCCCAGTCTCTCCTTTTTTTCTTTTTTTTTCTGGGATTTATTTATCTTCTATAATTGAAACTTTGTAGCCTTAAGCGGAGCCCAGGTCTGGCCAGGGCAGGCAGGAAGCTTGGCTTCCTCCATCGCCAGGGGCAACCCAAGCCTCCTGCTAGCTCCAGCTCTGTGGTCACCACCATCTTAGTTGGGTTAATTTGTATACTCGCTCCTGATTGGCTGGTGGGCATGGCTGGTGGGCGTGGCTTGAGCATAGTGGAGGCATGGTTAATTTGCATGTTTTCTCTTTTATTATATAGGGTGTGTGTGTGTGTGTGTGTGTGTGTGTGTGTGTGTATGCACATTAGAGGCCCAGTGCACAAAATTCATGCACTCAGGGGGGTGTCCCTCAGCCTGGATTGTGAGAGAGCACAGGCCAGGCCCAGGAACCCCACCGATGTATCAGGGCCAGGAAGGGACTCGGGAGGGCTCTAGGCAGTGTCTGGCCTGTGTTGCTCAGTCCCGATCAGCGGGACCGACCCCAGCAGCAAGCTCACCTACCCATTGGAGCATTTGCCCCCAGTGGTCAGTGTACATCATAGTGACTGTCGACTGGTTGACTGTCTGCCCCCTGGTGGTCAGTGTCAGTCAGAGCGAGTGATTGAGTGGCCTTAGCATATCATTAGCATATTACACTTTGGTTGAATGGATGACTGGATGACCGGACACTTAGCATATTAGGCTTTTATTATATAGGATTCAGAATACTGATTAAGTGAGATACTCAGACTTGGTAATTTCTTTAATAGGAAAAAGAAAGGAAACAAATCATTTTACTTTTTTCAAAAAAAAAGTGTTGGCTTTGGGCATAAGGTTTTTATTGTCTTAGTATTCTCATTGTAAAATATTTAACATCCCTTGTCCTCATCCAAAAATGCCAGTAGCACTCTGCCATGGTCATGGTGAAGATAACATACTTTCTAAAGGGTCAATACCAAATCTGGATGTTAATTTAAAACATCTGTGAATTCAAAAGGCATCAGATCATTTTGTCATTAAAGAAAGTTATAGGTACATTTGTGAATATACTGGCATATCTGAACTCCTCTCCTTAATGACCAGGCATCTTCTTAGAAGTAGGGCAGAGGTGAGAATGGCGAATTTTACATATTAAAATACTCAAAAATAACTGTGATGATGAAAAGGATGTGGCCCTGAGAGCATGTACACACACACACACACACACGATTCAGTGAGGGAGCCTCAGAGGTAGAATGGCTCAAAGGTAGCATGGCTCAGGGCAGTTTAGAACAGTCAGGACTGGTGAGAGGCCATCAAATAAGTTTCTACACATGTGAGCTATACATGGGAGGTTAGGGGGCAGAATAAAAAAGACGTTCCTTTGCTCCATGCTTGAAGTGTGTTGTTTATAAAAGAAAGAGAGGAAGAGAGAAGCATGCTTTAAAGATTATTTAAAGATATGATACTACTTTTGGAAAAGTACTAAATTTTTATTCTCATTAAATATATGAAATAATAGAAAAGTGTGAAAAGGTCATTTTAGTGCTCATAACTGATTCAGGATGGACATAAGAGAAAGCTTAAAAAGTTTATGAATACTTTACCCCATAATTATTTTGGTTCTATTATGAATAAGATCAGAATTGCTTCTGAGAATTTATTCTGGCTGCCTTCAAACAAAAATGCAGAATTAATAGTCTGGGGAAAATAATCCAGTTCTCTGTATTAATAACTCCCATTCATTGGGGTCTTAGTGTGTGCAGTTATTGACCAAATAATTTTATATACTTAGTTCTTTTACTCTTCACAATATATCCATAAGGTTGGCACTAACAAAGCATTCCATTTTCAAATGAAAACATAAAACTTAGAAAGTCAAATTTCTTATTTGAAAGCACATAGTCAGTAAGAGAAAGAATCTGGAATCAGAGCCAAGAGTGCCTATCTCAGAGCTCACACTGCCAGATGAAAATGCTGAGGCAGGAGTGAGGGATGGCAAGTCTGGGAAAAGCAGAGGGAAGTGATTACAAGATGGATCTACTGGTGCCCACAGTACTTGTTAGGATGCTGGACGTATGGTTCTTAGAATGGGTAGATCCTAGACCCAGAAGAGATCTATTTAATTTAATTAACCACCCCTGCCACTGCCCCTAAAGAGAATGTGAGTCTTTTCCACCCACAAATCAGACCATGAGAGGATTATCTACGTGGCTCATCAAGGTACTGCTCCACCCCCACTCTCTCATGCTCTGTCTGCAAGAAGAGAGTTTCAAAGGAAGAATTCAGAGCATACAGTGTGGGCATGCATTTCCCCTTGACTCACAGAAAGGTAAAATAACAGACTCCTAGTCACCAGGAAGCAGGAAGTCTCCTCCTTGGTCTTTTGATTTTTTTGTTGCTCTGAGGAGGCCCACATATCATTGGCTTTGCCATTTCAGGCCATTAAACCCATTTGCTCCTTTATATATCTGCTAAACATAGACACTGAAATGAAGAAATACAGCCTAAATAAAGACACCAATAACAGCTTGCAGGAAGCATTAGAAACAATTCTGCATGAGGTTAGGAGCCATGCCTTTTCCACTGTGAGCTTTAAAGGTGCTCTCTGTGATCAGCCACAAGGTTAGGTCACAACAGGTATAAAGTCAGAAATGCTGAGGATTATTGAGCACTAAATTTTAACAATGGATCAACAAGAGTTTATCAAGCACAGAGAATGCCAAAGCCACAATACACTGAGAAGACAGAGGAAACTCATGAGTGTTTCTGCCTCCATGACCTGGCAGGCCACATACAACTTCTTTTTGTGTCTTCTCTGCCATCTTCGAGGGCATGGCATCAATTAGCATATTCCCTCCTTATTGGCTGTGGCACTGCCATCTTTGTGATGACGTGAGGGTCAATTAGCATATTCCCTCTTTATTAGATAGGATAATATTGTACTGTATATTTGAAAGTTCTTAGAGCAGATCTTAAAAGTTCTCATCATGAGAAAGAAAACATTTTCAACTATACGTGGTGATGGATGTTAACTAGAATTATTGTGGTGACAATTTCACAATATATACTATATATTGAATCATTATGTTGTATACCTGAAACTAATATAATGTTATATGTCAGTTATATTTCAATAAAACATTTGTTTTGAACCCAGGCCTATGTGACCCCAAAGTTCATGATCTTATAGAGCTATTGTTAAAAGCATGGAGTCTAGAGCTAGAGAGACTGAGTTCAAATCTGGACTCTGCTACTCATGAGTATTGTGATATTGGGCAAGTCACTTCTATGGACCAGAGTTTCCTCATCTGTAAAGAGAAGATAAAATGTTAGTATCTACTTCATGTGGTTTTATGAAAATTAAGTGAGTTAAGACATTTAAAAAATTATCTCAGAGCCTTGCACACTATACACTATGCATATATGCTCTATTATTTTTTAAATTGTGAACACTATAATTATGATCATAACTGAGTTATGACATGTACATAGGACATTTCTTGGTAAATAGTAAGATAATAATAGCCACTAGCTGGCTATTATTATTATCATTATTATTATTATCTGATAAGTTATATTGTATTTGAATAGTGTACCTGTCTTCAATAAAGATTGTCATTCCCTTCCCCTAATCCTCCATACTACCTTAGCCTGTTAATGGTATCACAATACTCCATTACATTATTTTAAAAATTGATGTCTTTGTTGCCTTCAATAGATAATCACAGACATTCTGGGATCAAAATAGGCCTAGCTTTAATTATAAATCATAGTTTTTTTATGAAAATTAATGCATGGTTATATATAAACTACAATAGCATATAGTACATACTTGTTGATTATTGTTAGTATGAGTTAATCTACTCTCATTTAACATATCATAGTCAGTGAATCTTACAAATCTTTTGACCCTAGACTTTCCACTAGATGTAACCCATTCTACATATTGTTGTTGCCTTCAACACTTTTGCTAGATTCAAAACACCATCAGAGTTTACTACTTTTTACTATGTCAGACAATTCTACCTGGTGGCCAAGGTCTTCCTTAATTCAGATCTATTTTGTCTGACTCATTCTAGTCAAAATAGACTGGCCATTATCTTATCATAATTCCTATCTTATGTGGACTTTGCACTGAATTCATGTGATTTTCAGTTCCTCATCTGGGAGCCCTCCATCTCACTCTCTGCTGACTCAAGTCTGCCTACCCTTCAAGGCTCAGGTCATATACCACCTCTCACCTGAAGCCTGCCTTGATTGCTCCCATCCTTATCAACCATTTCCTTCTCTGAAATCCTATAGCCTTGAATCCTCTTGCCTAATATAGTACATTATGAAGAGTGATATTACAAAGAGGTTAATTACATGACCTCTTAACACGTTATTTGAATTACAAACTTGACTCTGCTTCTTTCTTTCTAAGGGATCCTAGGCCTCAGATTATTGACCTGTAAAGTGAACACCACAACAATACCTATCTCCAAGTATAATTTTTGAGGCTTAAATGACATAGGCTATACGAGGCACTTAGCATATATGTGTGGTAATTATTTAGTTATGATGTAGTTGTAATGGTAAAAAAAAACCACATGCTTGTTAAATTAAAGAAAAAAACACACCACAAACACTATTATTTTTATTTCTACCTAGCTTTAAAATGTCTGTGTTTAGACCAGATATTCAGATAATAGACAACATTCAATAATCCAATGAGGATGTATATTTATGTTTATTGCTAGAATGTTGTTGGAGTCCTCAATGTCATCATATGTGCATTTGGGTGGTCGAAAGGCTTTCTTCATCTTATTCTGGGTTTTCACTCTTCCACTGATCCTTGTTGCTGACCACCCCATGCTCGATCAGTAGAGAATGAAAGAGGGTGATGGAAGGCTTTAGGTCACTGCAGATAAAATGCACACAGACCCAGGTTTCCCCATATTGAGTACAGAGAATGCTTTGGAGGAAACTTTTAAAGAAGGTTGAAGTTATTTTCCCTTTAAAAATCAAAAAGCAGCCAGTGGTTTATAATCCAGAGGAATAATAGACAGAAAAGTTTCTTTACCTACCCATGAGAGCAATGGCTATCTCGTAAGGTTTTCTAATGTAGTCAGAGGTTAACAGCCCTTTCTCCTTAATGACCTGCTATGCTTTCTTCTAGAAGCACTTCTGCTCTTCTCTGATTCTTTTTTGGATTAAACAATTATTTTCCACCAACATTCTTATTTCTCCTCTCTAATACTCTCTTTCTCTCTAGTGGCCTGGCTTTGTTGCTGACCCTGATGGACCCTCTCAAGGGCACTTAGCAGAGCTGTTGTCTCAGGCTCGGGTTTTCTCCCTGTCCTCTGACCAGTAATAGAACAAAGGACAAAAGGCCATCTCTCCAAGTAACAATATCACTTTATTGAAGCTTTGTTCTGCTGCTTTGGGTCTTTTGCTCTTTGATTCACTGGCCTCATATTTGAGCAACTTTCCCATTTCTCTTCTTTTTCTTACCCCAAAGTTCTGGAATGAGTAGGTTAGATGTATTGTTTCCTGTTTCTAACTTTCAATAAATCCTTCAACATAATTTACTAAAAATTTGGGGAATATGGAAAGATGGAAAAATCAAACCAACATCAATCTTTATGTCTAGGTCCCCTGTTTGGTGACCAGAGCTTAGGGTCCTGCACTTTCCCTCTTAAACCCCAAGATTGGCCAGACATCTGAGCTTTTATTGCTGAACTAGCTAGTGGGGAAACTGGAACTCCCAAAGGCCCTTTCTTCCTAAGAATCCATTCCTAATGAGACAGAGCCACAGTTTGGGAGGGCTACACAAATTCAAGGGCACATGGAATAGCATTTATGGGTTTCTTTGTGGCTCCACCATTTTGTCTCTACTTCTTACTGCTTTGTTAGTCCTACAACAAGCCTAACCCTGTTGGAATATTCAAGCCCTTGTATATGTTCTTACCCTTGCTCATCCAAGCTCCATTTCCCTCTAAAAATGAATTAATCCATCCAATTTTTTTCAGGACCCTTTGTTTGTGCTGCTAGTATAGAAGTTGTCACATTGTGCCATTATCTTATTCAGTCTAAAATTCCTAGTACCTGGTACATATTACTTGTAAATAAATATTGATGAAAACATTATTACAGAGAAGAATAAACTATTTGGTAATTGATTTTGCATATCTTTTTTCTTTCTTGTGCTCCCTATGAGTTGTGGAAAGTTGGTAGAAATTAATTAATATAACTATTCCATCCAGATAGTTTTACCACAGTTGTTAAGAAGGCAGGTTTGGAACCAAACTGCTTCAAATAGAAATTATATATGATGTTGATTCCTTCATTTAACTTCACTGTGTTTCAACATCTTTATCTATGAAGAATATGAGTTTCTAATTTATAGAATTATTGTGAAAATAATTTTTTAAAAAATCCTTAGAGCAATGTCTGATACAAATTATATGGTTAATATTTATTAGCTCTAATCTTTTTAACTATTCTAACTATTATTCTTATTAGTCACATGTTTAACTAGAATTATATAATGTGTGTTTCTGAGGTTTAGTAAGTAACCTTCATTTTTTTCTCACCAGAGAGTAAAACCAAAGACCAATATAATGATATGATAGACAAAATTAAACTTTTATTTCTGTTAAATTGTCAGAGAACATGGATTAGGTGTTTGGCAGAAAGGGCTTCCCAATGCTTCAGCCCAAAACCAAACTTTTCTACCCAGTCCCTGACACAGCTGAGAACATAGCTTTTCTGCAGACATCTAGTTCCAAAGAAGAAAGCCACATATGCCGACTTCCTTCCCAGCCCTTCAGTCAGCTATGTCACTTCTCCCTTCTGCTCTGAGCTCCCCACTCTCCACTGACTCAAAGTATGAATGAGGGTGAAGAGCAAGGCCCAGGGAGCTAATCTACGTGGGAGTAATAGGAAAGTATCCCCCAATGTGTAACTGACCTCCTCATTCCATATGTTTTACATATATCATCTTTAATCTTCAAAACAAATCTGTGAGATAGGTCTAATTATCATCCTCATATGAAAGATGAAGAATCCATGGCCCTAAAAAGTTAATTAGTACCTAAAATAACCTCACGGTGAGTAGAAGAGGCATGAATAGAATCCAAAGTCCTCTATAATGGTATGTTACCTCTTCTCCCTCCAAAAACTAGCAATATTAAATTATCTCTTTATATCTACACTAGTAACCCTGCACATGAAATCGTGCTCCAGTAGCTCACCAGTACCTCGCTGCTGCCCTCTTGTAGCTCCCCCACCCCCCCTCATAGCTTATTGCCCTGCCCCCTCCTATAGCTCTCTGCCACCCGATTGTAGCTTGCTGACCTACCCTCCTTCTGATCCGTGATCTTGTCATTACGCCGTCATAACGACCATTTGCATATTACATCTTTACTGTATAGGATATGAAAGGATTTTATTTCTTTTACTTTTAAACTTTGGTTCTTTATAATGGCAACAAAAAGTATCACTTAAAAATGATTGCTCCTCACACCCTACACAGTATATTAGTAGGTACATGCAAATGCATACAAAGACACACAATGGGCCACAGGTAATATCCAATGTAATTTTAAAACAATACAATTGATTTTTAGAGAGAGAGGAAGGGAAAGGGAGAGAGAAAAACATCAATGTGAGAGTGAGCCCACAACTTGGGCAGGTGCCCTGACAAGGAATGGAACCAGCAACCTTTTGGTGCATGGGATGACATCCAACCAACTGAACCACACCGGCCAGGCCCACTGTGAATTTTTTAGCTTGCATGTCATCATAACAGTTTGGGAAAACTGCATGTCTTTGTGGCTAAGGAAAATTTTCTCCTGAATCCTCTTTTATTATTCAGCTTGGTATTATAGATTGAACCTCACGTGAATTTCAAAATATTCTCTATGCCAAGGCAGTTCCTATTGGATCATTTCCTTACAGAACATTTTCTTTTCAGTTTTCATTTAAGAAGAAAATAACCATTTTTATGTTTCTAGGCTTAGTTTTTCCTTTTTCAGATTCTAGTTGTTCTTGAGTTGATTAGCTATTGCTGCCTCATGGATAACTTTGGACCTCCTACCCTAAGCTTTTGCACCCTAGTCCCCCAGTGTTTATTTTTGTTTTATTTTTTGCATTTTCTTTCTTGGATCAACTGTAAGTGAAATAGACATTAGACTTTTATCTGCCTTGTTTACTTCTATAACCCTTGTGCCTAAGTCAAGTGCATCACCTAAATTATTTATCAATAAGGATATGCTGAATGAGGATGAAATGATATTGATGATAATGAAATTATTTTTTAGCTTTTGGGTAATATAAGAATAACTTCCAGTCTGGAAAAAATCTTGTTGAAGCTATTAACATAACTGTCATTTTGTGTCACATGGTCAATTTTTTTCTCAGCTGTAATAGCCAAAAATTTTACTTTTTAACTATTTTCCAACTCAATTATCTATGGGTTAGAGATACATTGTATATCATTATGCTCAATTATTGTTGGGGATGTAATATGTCATTGTCTCTCTCCAAACACTCCCAAAATTAAAGTGTTGAATTTATTTTACAATCCAGGTGAGTCCCATGAGACAGAATTAAGATTATGGTGGCCTTTAAGTGAAGTGTTGGGTTTTGGTATAACAGCTGAAACTTGCTCCTTTCAACTGGGCTGTTCAGTAATTTCTCTTTAGTGATAGGAAATTAATAATAGCTACCCATATTGTATTGTCGCACATCACTCTTGAAGATACTATACATATTCCAATAGAACACAATCTTTAAAAAAATGTTAAAGATATAATTTTTATTGATTTCAGAGAGAAAGGGACAGGGAGAGAGAGAGATAGAAACATAAATAATGAGAGAGAATCATTGGTCAGCTACCTCTTGCACTGACAGGGAATTGAACTGTGACCTCCTGGTTCATAGATTGATGCTCAATTACTGAGCCACATCAGATGGGCTAGAACATATGTTCTTGACTTGCGTTCTTATGTGATAGTGCTGCAAATGTTTATGGCTCCATCTGAGTGCCTGGTATAGAGTGGATTGCCAGGAAATGGTAAATCTATATAGTAATACAAATTATGAAAAAGAACTTTATAACAGCAGGAGTAATGGTGACCCTCTTCCTGAATAGGTACATGTGCCTTCTGAGACTCTGAATATAATTTATAAATATTACTGGAGAAATCTTTGGAAAATTTTGCTTAACCATGTGTGAAATTCTAAAGATTAGATTTTTAAGAGAAAAAGTTGCATTCACATGGAAAGTAAGATGCAGAGTCTCATTTCGTCAGCACTTAACATGGGCTCATTTAGGTTTTTCCCAAAGAAAGAAGAGGTGGCCAGTGAAAATTTGTTCTTACGGTTTCTTTCTCTCTCTTTCTCCTTTGATGTCCATTAGTTCCCATGGAAACTACACTGAAATGGCTTGAGAGAGTGACATCTACAAATGTAGTGTAAGGTCAGTTTTATCTAATGCTTTGAAATTTAAACCATGATTTGTGATATACAGTGAACTACGCTTAACATATTCTGAAGGACTATGAAAAGACAATATTTTGAATGCAAAAACTAGACACGTGACTGCATTATGCCAGTTCAACATTGTTCTGTTCATAGACAATCAAAAGGGGCCTTATTTCCCCTGTTTGCCTTCAGGAGATCCTGGCAAAGCAGCTGCCCTCCTTAACATTGAGTGGGGAGAAGCCCCTCCTTCCACCTCCTTCCTTATTAGTGCTGGGAGCTGGCGTGGCCACCAGGTAAGGGACACGGACACGTGTTCAAGGCTCTAATGATGCATTAAGTAACTGCATGTGCATGATAAAGCTGTAGGTGTTTTCTGTTTCTGCACAATTTCTACCATGACCTTCTTAGGGCACTGGTGTGATTTCCTTTATTAATTTGCCAGTGCTTCTCCTATTAAATCCCAGATGTATTTGAAGGGAGATATGTTTCTAAGGAGATAAATAGAGCCCTTGGATAAAAATGACTTGAGATTTAGTGGAATATGATTATTTTAGGCTTTTCAGGCACTTTTCAGGGAAGAAAAGTTGAGATGCCTAGTTAGGAGGTCTGGGTTCAAATTCTGCCCGATTCATGTCCTTTCTAGCTCTATGTCTTGAGCGAATCAAAGCTTTTCTGAGCTTTGGTATCATGATCTGAAGAACACGGTGACATTTTAAGTGGAGTAACCCTGAAAACAAGGTAATTTAGAAAAAAGATGTGTAGTAGTTAGTTACGTGTCAGGAACTCAGTTTATTTGCATTGCATAAATGAATTAGTTATTCCATTAAACTACGTTTATACCTGTCTTTGTTCTCCTTACAGTCCTTTATGTAGAAATGACAGGTATCCCTTCCAGTCAGGCTACATCCGCCCCACCTAACTATGGGGTAAGCCAGGGAGGTGTCAGCAAGCATGTCCATCCCTGGTGTGCACTACCTTCTGCATTAAAAAATAGTTCAATAAATCTCATTGTTCAAAACTGACAATTGTCCTAAAAAAGAAAATTATAAAACAAGCACATTTCCAAGAAATGGCAAACACTGTGTTTCTGCGGACATTCTTGTTTGATCTGCTGTTCTAACACCCCTAATTTTATCTACAAGGAGAAAAAGAACAATACATTCTTCATGGATATAGTCAGTCACATTGCTTTATGTCTCCTGCCCACAGACTTAAACTTTAGGAGGCGTATAAATAAGCAACTTAGCATATGTGACCTCCTGACCACGAAGTGCTAAATTCCAGGAACTATATTACTCCACCGATTTTATTTGTCTGTGAGAAATCTCTTGATTTATGCCTGATCCCAGATACAATAAAACTGTGCAGGTATGCCAGCTAGCACGATTGGAGCTTGTCAAATAAAAATTTTAGTTGCCCTTAAAATCTACAAATAAAAGTAACCTTTGATTAAGGATAATGCAGTCTACTTCATACTTCTATCAGTATTCAGACACAAAGCATATCCAAACAATTTAATTTTAATACAGCACCATGCATCACGGCCTTCAGAGAGAAAGATCCTCTGCAGGATGAAAAGGAGAGTTTCTTCTTTGCAGAGGAATTACAACAGAAAAGAAGTTCGAGCCAGAAGGAGCTAAACCAGTATAGACAAGGCAGATTAACAGAAACATTCTGTGGAGCAAGGTCTGAAGTTTCTCAAGTTTGGCTTATTTACACTGACCATTCATTTGTCTTTTATAGGCTTCAGAACGTCAGATGGGGTCCAGCTAGGATTATAAACCAAAGTGCCCAAACAACCCACAAGATTCTTGGAAAGGAATTCCCAGCTACGCTTTTAGACTCTGGAGGTTGGGATCATTCCAAAATGATTCTCAGCTCTTAGACATTTTAGACAGGTCCACATTGAGGCAGAGCGAGACTCAAAAGCAACCTGGAGAATTTCCATCTCATCAGCACTTCATATATAGTGTACCTATGGCAAGCCTCAGCCTTGGAGTTCTGGAATTAGCTTAGACATGAGGGAATTAAAATCGTAGTCAAGAGGAAGCTGAGTACAGATTCTGTTGTGCATAGTTGTAGTTAAAGCACGCTCACATCACCTTTGAACTCAGAACACTCTGAGTGCTCAGAGGATGAAATATTTCATTACAAATTTTATGCATTTATTATTTCTTTGTCATTAAACATTATATATTCGTATCCTGCTTCATTTTTAAACTTGTCACTTTTTTTAGATATAATTGACATATAATGTTATTTGAGTTTCAGTGTACAAAATAAAGATTCAATATATGTATACATTGAGAAATAATTGTAGTTAATATCCATTATCACACATAATAATTATTTTTTCTCTTGTGATGAAAACTTTTAAAATCTACTCTTTTTAAACATTTTTTTTTATTGATTTCAGAGAGAAGGGAAGAGGGAAAGAGAGATAGAAACATCAATGATGAAAGAGAATCATTGATTGGCTGCCTTCTGCATGCACCACACTGGGGATCAAACCTGCAACCCTGGCATATATATGACCTGACTGGGAATCTCCTGGTTCATAGGTTGATGCTTGCTGGGGTCCAACCCCAGCAGGTCCAGGGGTCCCCAAAGGTGTGGACGGAGTCGGCAAAGAAGGAATGACACGGAGACAGCGTTCAGTTGATCAACAGCCTAGCCAGGATCTCTAGCCAAGTTCTGGTCAGGATCTCCAGCGAAGTTGTGGTCAGGATCTCCAGCCAGGTTCTGTGTCCATGTTCTCTTGCTAGGTTCTCTAGCCAGGTTCTCCAGCCAGGTTCTGTAGCCATGTTCCCTCGCTAGGTTCTCCAGCCAGGTTCTGTCCAGGTTCTCCAGCCAGGTTCAGTCACCAGGTTCTAGTCAGGTTCTCTTGCCATGTTCTATCCAGGTTCTGTAGCCAGGTTCTGTCTCCAAGTTCTGTGTCCTGTTGTCTTGCTACATCTGTATTTATACCAGTTGATTCCAACCCTATCAATCTCTATTCCAAAGGTTAGGGCGTTTCTTATCTCCATTCCAGGGAGTAAAGATTATGTAGTTTAAGCTTGATTGTTTGTAATTAAAGTGATTAACTACCCACCTGGCACTTAGTTAAGGGGTTTTATTCCCTCCCTAACTTCAGAGGCAAATCCCTACCTGGGGAAACAACCTTTCTCAGAGAGGTGATCTTGGTTAAAACACATAGCACCAAGAAGGTTAGAAAACATATTAAGAACAGTATGCCATATACACCAGATCCCTTGAAACATATGCTGTGCAGATGTTTCTTTCCTGCAGCGACTGTGTCAAGCAGCAAGGATGGACCGGCTTCTGGCAGATGCTCAACTACTGAGCCATGCTGACCAGGCAAGATCTACTCTCTTAACAACTTTCAAATATACAAAATAGTATTATTAACCATCATCACTATACTATATGTTACATCCCCATGACAATTATTTTATAACTAAAAGTTTGCATCTTTTGACCCTTTTCATCCATTTCACTCACCCTCAACCCCCCACCTCTAGCAACTACCTATCTGTTTTCTGTATCTTTGAGTTCAATATTCAATGTTTTATTATTTTGGGGGGTTATAGATTCCACATATAAGTGAGATCATATGATATTTATTGTTTTCTGTAAGATTTATTTCACTTAGCATAATGCCCTCAAGGTCCATCCATGTTGTAGCAAATGTCAAGATATCATTCTTTTTCATGGCTGAATAATATTCTATTGTGTATGTGTGCATGTGTGCCTCATGCACACTTAGGCTGTTTCCATATTTGACTGTTGTAAATAATGCTGCAATAAATATAGGGGTGCTGATATCATTTTAAGATAGTGATTTCATTTCTTCTGGATATCTAGCCCAACATTTAATTTATGGATCATATAGTAGTTCAACTTTTAATTTTTTGGAAAATGTTCATACTACTTTCCGTAGTTATTGCATCAATTTTTATTCCACCAACAGTGCAAAGGGTTCTCTTTCCCCCACATCTTTGCCAGCACTTGTTATTTCCTGTCTTTTTGATAATAGCCATTTTAACAAGTATGAGGTCATATCTCACTGTCATTTTGATTTGCAGTTCCCTAATTATTACTTTTCATGTACCTGTTGACCATCTGTATGTCTTCTTTGGAAATATGTCTATTTAGATGCTTATTGATTTTAGAGACAGGAAAAATGGAGGGAGGGAGAGAGAGAGAGAGAGAGAGAGAGAGATATCGATGTGAGAGAGAAACATTGATCAGTTGCCTCTCATACATGCTCCAGCCAGAGATCCAAGTATGTGTCCTGACCTTTTGGTGTATGGGACGATATTCCAACCAACTGAGCCTTTGGACTGGCCAGGTCCCCTCCTCCCATTTTTTAATTGGATTTTTTCTATTTTGACTATTGAGTTGATGAGTTATTTATATATTTTGGATATTAACTCCTTATCAAATATAAGATTTGCAAATGTTTTCTCTCATTTAGTCTGTTACATTTTCATTTTGTTGATTTTTTCTTTGCTATGCAAAGCTTTTTAGTTTGATTTAAAAACTGGATTTTTTTAATATGCACACAAATACTCATTTATTAAAACCCTCTTTGAGAGCAATCAACAGCTTTAGATTACCAACCCGAAAGTTAGTAAACATTAACTGGCTTGTTGTGGTGGTAGACTACAGAATAGAGAGGGGAGAGAGGTTGGAGAGGAACCCAAGTGAGTTGATGAAAGAGGGACTGACTGTAAACTGGAAAAGTCAGGCAAATTAGCTAGAACTACATAAAGAACAGTAGGAAGAGAGCCCACGAAGAGTCCATGAATGGAGATATTACTTGATCTGCCTACCTATCTCACCAGGTTATTGTGAAGTCAAATGAAATTATTGATACAAAAGCCCTTTCTAAAAGAATAGGATAACATATAAATATTCAGGATAACCTCCTAAAACAAACTGGGGGATTCAATCTACTCTAGAGCAGAAAAGAAACTTTGGGGCAAAATCAAGACTCAAGGAAGACTCAGAAGTTGGCACATGTCACTCAGGTACTTAGCCTCAGAATAAGAGCTGGAATCCTGTTCCAAGATTTCCTCCTCAAGTGATCATTTCATTATTCCATGCCAACTGGGCTTTTGATGGTCAAAATTATTAAATCAAATCACTTGGGTTTTAGATCATTATACATTTTTTAAAACATGTACAACCCTACTCTGAAAGCACCCTATCAAATTAGGGCTGAAAAGAGTGCCACTTTGCAGACCTTGGCAGCAGTTAGAGTCTGTGCCTCACTCACCTTTGTGCCTCCAGTGTTTCATGCAGTGCCTACCTAGTGCAGACGCAATGCAAACAGCACGTGACCACAAGAGCTTAATTTGCTTTGGAAGAACCAATATCGTTACCAAAAAAGTATCAAATTCAAGAGCAGAAGCAATGATAGAAACTAAAACTTGGAAGGAAGCTAACTCCTCCTTCCAAGTCCAAGCTCTTGTGGTCATGTGCTGTTTGCATTGGGCTTAAAAATTCCTCACCTTAATGTTTGTGGGTGAGGAAATGAATGAATGAATGAATGAACGAATGAATGAGAATGAAATTGCATCCATAGTTTATTCCAGACAGATTTCATTCAACACTCCCCTGTGAATCCTAACAAGACCTTAGTCAAGCCACAGACCACATAAGATGGCACAATTAAATCCTCACTGGGGCAGTGTCTGGTTGCAGGGCACTAGGACTCAGCCAGGGTCACTGTACACATTATATCAGAAAGTGTTTTTAGGCAATTAATTGCCAGGTTGAAATTCTTGTTGTTTCAGGAGTGCATAGTTTGATCATAAGTTTCTAGTAACTTCCAATCATCTGTGATTCCAGGAGTGATCAGGCAATACAAAGTGGCAGGTACTTGCAAAATCACTTGTATTAGGTTTGACATGTTATGCAGCAGATTCAATTGTGTCTCTTATAGGCCAAGACTAACATCAGTTATTCTCACTTTTTTAAAAAAATATATTTTATTGACTTTTTACACAGAGGAAGGGAGAGGGCCAGAGAGTTAGAAACATTGATGAGAGAGAAACATCGACCAGCCGCCTCCTGCACACCCCCCACTGGGGATGTGCCCACAACCAAGGCACATGCCCCTGATTGGAGTAGAACCGAGGACCCTTCAGTCCGCAGGCCGACGCTCCATCCACTGAGCCAAACCGGCCAGGGCTATTCTCACTTTTATAACACACTTTGACTAAAGCTTGCTTGATTTAAAAATAATGGATGAGAAGGATTCAAAGATCAAATGATTTTCATGCATAAAACACACGTATGAGCACATATTCATATACTCATAATAGCAACACTCATATAATTCCATATTATATAATATATATTCTATAATATACACATATTGCATCTCTCTCTCTCTCTCTCTCTCTCTCTCTCTCTCTATATATATATATATATATATATATATATATATATATATTTGAACATATAAAAATGAATCTTTCCCAGTCCCTGCCTTCGTGAAAATCACAATTTACTAAGGAAAAGAGACTCACACACCCGTAAGTGCAGTTTAGTGGGAAATATAGGTAAATTCTTAACTGCTTAAGAAAAATATGTTTCAAGCATTCACCAATGCCTTTTACTTATCACCTGCAGTTCTTTTCTCTTTTATCTAATCCTATCAATCTTCTAAGTAATGAGTTTTCAGATAATTTTTACCTTAATAAAACCTGAAAATGGTTGCAAGTGTTGGTGGGAAAGTTTTTATTTATGCCTCTAAGAGCTATAATGCCTTTTGCTTTCACCAGCAACACATGACATTTTGTTGCTTGAATTTTAGAGAGTATTTTTCCCTTTTGAATTTCCTCCCTTTTATCATATTGCAATCTGTGAAGTAGAATGATTTATTAATGGTTTTCTTTGTTTGTTTTTAAACTTGTCACATTTATAAATATCTTTGCAGTATTCAGAGGGAGTATGAGTTCTATATACATTGGAAGTAAATATACACACAAACATTTGCATGTTCAGGTGATAAAAATTATAGCACAGCTGTCTGTATCATGATCTATGAGTGCACGTATGACTGTAGAATCTGAAATATTCTGAATAATCTGTTTCAGAGTTTTCATCTGTTACATAGGATTGTCATGAATGTCAAATAAGATAACATGAGTAAAATAGACTATACAGATAGTATACGAATGCCAGGATGTGAAGACTATTTGGTCACATGTCAGACTTTCACAAGTTTTTAAGTTACATGAATGGCACCTATAGTTGACCACAAGAGAGCATAGGTATATATTTCATAGTCATCATTCTCTACCAAATTACTTTTCCAACCTCTTTCAAAAGCCTAAATCTGTTCCCTTTCTCAAATTGTTGTATCTCTTTTAGTTTCTATCATTGCTTCTGCTCTTGAATTTGATACTTTTTTGGTAACAATATTGGTTCTTCCAAAGCAACTAGTAGAGAGGCAAATACGATTGGGTTGCTCGTGCTAGCAAACCGATCTAGGTTGCCTCTCCATCACCTTCCCTAATTTGATGCAGAATCCTTCTGCCTGGAAGTTAATGCCTCCTTCCAAGTATAAGCCCTTGTGGTCACGTGCTGCTTGCATTGGGCTTGCCCCAGAGTTCTTAAAGGTAACAGATCGTACACATCTTAGAATGACCCAATGCGATTTAGCAAAGGCAGACATGCTGAACATTTATTTTACAAAATGGCTCAGGCCTCTGAAGAAGGGTAGGGATTTCCTAGGCATATTCAGTTTGAAAATATATTTAAAAATAAAACACAAAAAACTTTAGACTCATGTGGGGTAGAAGCCTTGATGACTCTGCAGATAATTATGTAGCATCATTTCCTGTTCTCCATTACAATAAAAGGGAAATATTTGGTCTCACCGAAATCATATAGACAGCTAAAATATGGTCTTTTGGTCAAATGATCCTACAGTGTATATTTTAGTATAATGCTTAACACAATAGACTTTTATTTCATAAAAACTTGAGTTTGGGGTTTGGCCATGATATTTAATAGATTTATGATATTGGGCAAGTTACTTGGCTCCCCAAGGCTCAGTTTTCTCATATAAAATGAATCTGATTGGCTACTTTTTTGCTTAGAATGTAGAAAGATGCAAGAGAATGTCACTCCACCATAACAATAAGATTTTTTTTAAAAAATCTATGAAAGCATTGTTTTTCTTAAGAGCATTAGAGAAATGAGACCTCCACTCACATGAACTAGTTTCCAAAGCCTGGGAAACCCACTCCAAAGAGAAATGAAGCAAATAAACGGTTTCACCCTTGGAAGAACATGGAAGAAAGAGTGACTGCCAATAACAGCAGGTAAGGAGAAAATAGCCAAAATTTTAACACATTTTTAAAGGCCAAGTACAAGTTAGTGTGACAGTAAAATCCCCAGGAGTTCCAGATACAAGTGGAGTCTGTACTTTCTCAAAAGTATTTTCCCAGGCTCCCACTGGTGCTCACAAAAAATATTCAGGGAAGGTAGAAGAACTAAGTGAACTCTCCTCAATGGGGCATCTTTACGTTTCTCTAAAATAAAGTAAAGTCATAAGCTCCCTGTGAAAGGACAGTTTACACTTCTGACCCCCCTTCCTTCAAAACCACAAAATACTTAGGGGTGCATCTAACAATATAACTGGAAAATGTGTATGATGTGTATGCTAAAAATGACAAAATGTTGCTGAGAGAAATTAAAGACCCAAATAAATAAGGATACATAATATGTTCATGGTTCAGAAGTCTCCATATTTTTAAAATATTAATTTTCCCCAAACTCAATGATAAAATCAATGCAACCCAATCAAAGTCTCAGAAGGCTTTTTATGAGAACATGTCAGGCTAATTTAAATGTTTATATGGAAAAGCCAAGGTTCAAGGCTAGCCAAACAATTTTGAAAAAGGAGTACAAAGTTGGACTTATACAACTTGATTGCAAGGTTTTATTTACTAAAAGGGTAAATAAATTATACTTTAATAAATCTGACTTTAAAAAATGGACATAATAAAGTTCTTACTTCAAAGACTTGTTTCACAAATTGAATGAGGTGGCAGTACCCACACAGGGAAGCGCTCAATAAACCATAACTGTTAACATCGGCATTTGTTATTTGTTAGAGAGTCATAAAGAATAATTCCTATTTCCCTCCTGCCTCCCCTCCCATGCCATGTTCTGGCATCAAAATGGGTCTTTTTATGTGAGACATTAAGAGATATTTATTGGCCTGGGTATAGATTCAAATCATTACTAAGTCTTGGATATGTATTCTGATGTATCAGCCTCAAAACTGGGCACCCTTGATTGTGTCCAGTAAGGCATACACCTGCAGTGTATACAATTACATTATGATTTTATAATATTTTAAAGGGAACTGTGTAAAATAGAACTTATCAGAATTCTTTTAGGCATAAACCTGGAGCAGTATGAAAAAAGCTGGGTACACCAGATGAGTGATTTCCACTATATCTGATCATATTGAGCGTATCTGACATACCTCACCTTAACAGAGCCTCACAGTCCCTAAAAAAACAATGTGCAAAATTTCCACACACGGTGATGCAGCCTGAAGACACAAGTGTCCCAGTGACAAAGCATCTACACACATTAACCAGCAATTCCATGTAGGTAGTATATAAGAGCAATTTGATTACATAGTTCTCTAGCTAAATGCAATATAGAAGACATTTCAAAATGCATTTGAATTTCTCTTATGTATGCCATGATACCAATTTATTTACATATTTTCAAAATTATTGGTCATATTACTAAGCAATTTAAAGATTAAAGATAATGTATGTATACTGTACAGACTGATCTGGGCACATACTGCTTCATCAAAGCACCTAGCAATTATTATTTCAGTGCTGTAAGTTTGGTGAAATATCGGGTCATTAATACATAACGACTGCTTATTCTAGATAGTGCTGTCCAGTTGATTACTAAGGATGCCTTTGGGGAGTTCCAGTGGGAGATGGAACACACTGACAAGGGCCTTTGAGCAGTAGGCATTTGTTTCAGTGGAAAACTTTCATGGTGGTACCTTCTCAGACTTGTCTTGCTCCAAGCTTAGTCCAAAAACCATCCCTTCTGTCTCACTGATGCAGGCCAATCTACTTGCTCTTATCATATCCTAAGAGAATTTTCAATTTCTTAGACATCTGCAAGAGTGTTGTTTATTACTTATTTGAAAAATAAAGTAATGCCAGGTGCCAGCCATTAGTGAAAAGAAACACAAGAACAGACTCTCCCTCCCTGTTCTCCTTTGCTGGCAAGATACTAAGTCAGCAAATGAGTAATACTTAATTGTGCAGTCGTCGAAGTCTAGATATTTAGGCATAACAACATAATATAATTATTGTGGAATTAAATAGCTATTGGATGTATTATAATAAATGAAAATATTTCATATTCAATAACTGTTCAATTTCCTTTATAGCTTGACTTTGAAATATCTGAACTTAGTACTTCCTACCCTCCACATGTCCTCTCCTGTAAATAAATACTTTGTTAAAGCACACCAGTTGTATAGATAGTGATGAAGATATTAAAGTGCAACTTATTTTATATCTGTGTTGTGGCACTTCACATGGAGTAATTCTGAATTTGGCTACATGCAGCCATGTAGAAAACTTTACAATGAAATATGTGGGGGTTATTTTCATCAACAAGAGATCAGAAGGATGTGCAAGGATCATATAGTAATGGCATTAGTGACTCAGGCTCCTATAAGCTTTCCATTCAACTATCCTAAACGTGTGGCTTTATCCTCATAGTGACCTCAGATTCAAAAGAAGGCTGCTTCACAACATCCCACTGTAAGGGGAAATACAAGGTACAGCTTTCTAGCTGCAAGGGAGGCTGAAAGTGGACTTCTATGTTTGTAGGTAGGTATGTACACATGCATGTATGCTTATATTTTTAGGGAGAACACATACCTAAAACTAATTATAATTGAAGGAAAGGGAGACTAGCTCTTGAGCAGGAAATAGGTAAGTTCTTCTATACATAGTAGTTTCACAAAAGTCTAGGGCAGCGGTTCTCAACCTTCCTAATGCCGCGACCCTTTAATACAGTTCCTCATGTTGTGGTGACCCCCAATTTCATTGTTACAAATTGAACATAATTAAAGCATAGTGATTAATCACAAAAACAATATGTAATTATATATGTGTTTTCCGATGGTCTTAGGCGACCCCTGTGAAAGGGTAGTTCGACCCCCAAAGGGGTCACGACCCACAGGTTGAGAACCGCTGGTCTAGGGGATGGGTGTTATTCCTATGAAGAATAATAAAAAAGTTAAACAACCTTTCAAGTAAGTTGCAAGAATTAAGTTTGCATCCAAAAAGTCTCATTTGGTGGGTAATTATTACAAATAATTTGTCATTAATATGCTTAAAGAAATATAGGAGGATCATAAGGGTCTTCCACAGGCTTAAAACTGTCTGTGCTTCACAATTTTCTCCAATATATGAGCACTTTTTCACTTCCATCCTACGAGTTTCCTCTGGATTGCTTTAACACTCCTTGGGGCTCTGTTCTTATTGTCCCCTCTTTTGAAACCTTTTCATCTGGTGTCTAGGCTGTCCAGATTCTCCTTTTCCTTCATGTTTCAGCTGAAATGCCATCTGCTCAGAAAGGCCTTCCATGAGCTCCCCATCTGGTGTTGCCTGTCCCCAAGTCACATTCTATCACATCATCCTGGGGTTTCTTTCTCAACTTATTCCTACCCAAAGTTATCTTGCTCATTTACTTATTTATCTCTGCATTCGTCCCCACCAGAATGTCAGTTCATTGGAAGCATGGATTTTTGTCTTTCTTCTTGTTTACCAACCTTGCCTGGTATCATCGCCAGAGCCTGGTAAATGGTAGACTCTGAAGATTTGTTTTATTTCTGAGTGTAACTCTATTGGGAAGGGGTTTGTGGTAAGGTAGGGGAAAGAGAGGAGGTGACAAGCGTGTTTCTTCTAGGCTCTGGTCAGTATCTGTGCTCCTGTGGGAGCACGTGTGTGGGCAAGTGACGGGATTTGGCCCCAGATAGACGATTCCACTGAGCACAATAAAGGCAGAGAGTGAGTGCAAACAATTAGCAGACTAAAGTCAAGCCATCAGAGCCTTTGGCATAAAAGAGGTCTGGTTATTAATGGTGTTTACATGGAATGGTGGGAAGAGAAAGCACAGAATGTGCTGTGTCTCTTTGAACTTTCCAAGTGCTTATTGCATAGACATCCGGTATGTCTGGGGGAAAATGCACAGCTGAGCAGAAGGCACCAGTTCTTTAGACATGTGGGTGACATGAAGTGTAATTCTGAGTAGGACCTAATTCAACCCAGAAAGCTCAGGAATGAACTCTTCAGAAATATTTAATTCCACGGATATGAAGCATTTACTTGAGTTGAATAATAACTGAAGGGTTTTCTCCTTGCATAAGAAAGGGAACACCCTTTATGTTCTTAGCAGCTTTTTCTTGCCTTGTTATGAATTGTGACCCAGCACCTTACATTTGCCTGTGGATGTTATTAGGAACAGCAGAAACCAGTGAAGCTCCTGAGCCAATTTAAAAAGTTAACGTTTTGAGGTAAGAATCAAGTTGGCAAAATGTGCTTTTGTCACTGATAAATATTTTATTTTCCACAAGTTTTTTTTTCCCAAAGTACTATTGAAAAACTGTCTCTTTGCTCTTAAATGATAGGAGACTATTTCAATGACATTATATGATATTTTATTGTCTAGAGTGAGGATTTTAGAAGGCAAAACCACCTGCTACTTTCCTCTGGCTGCGTTGACAGTAATCTCAAGGTAATTCTTTGAAATAAAAACCTATAAAAAAAATGCTGTGACAGGACAAAGAGATAACATGTGTGGCAGAGGAAATAAAACTAAAGTGTTTATTTTTCTGATAAAATAGAAGTGCCTTTTCTTTCCCAGTTGTAACACAGTGACTCAGTTCAGTGAACTACATAATCTTCTCTGGAGCTTAATTAGAAACCTTGTAAACTGAGTGCAAGAGGCCAGAATATATGTTGGATGAACACACAAAAAAAAGGTTTTTGATAAAAACAGGAACTCCCCCTGAATTATCTTACAATTGTGTCTAATGACTTTGTAATTGAATCACCCAATTTGGGTTCATAAAAGGGGTTCTTCTGTGCCTACAGGGTGATGCGAAATGTGGACTTCACAAGCTTATAACAAACACATTCTTCCATTGCTCCCAAATTTCAGAGGTATAAAATACATTGACCTCAATTCTCCTAGTTGCTGACTTGTAGGCTGTGAACTAAAGCATTGCAGTGATTTCCTAAATGGTACCTTAATGAGCTAGAAGGGTTAATGCTGGTTCTCCTAGGGTATAGAGAGACCCTGGTTCAATTAAAACAACAAGAAGAAAGAAAAATAAAGGGATATCAGGAAGGAATCTAAACTCACTGTTTCTTTGAGTAATTCCATGCTGTCTCCCCTCCATTGGGGGCGTTAAAAGGTGGGGGGCTCTCTTCAAAGGGGTCAGTTGATTTCCCATCTCTTGGAAAGATAGAATCCATTATTCTGCACTCAGATGATGAACTGTGGGTCCCTTCTAAATATCTTTTGCCATTTCCTTTTCTTTGCCCTTACATTTTGCTTTTCCCCTGTTTGCCGTGTCCCAATGTGAACTTTTACCACTTTCACTGTTAGTTTATTAGTTTCCATTTCGGAGGTTATTAAGATTTGATGAAGGCTGGTCTCCGTTTTGAAACTCAGTTTGATTTATTTTAAAAACCTATTTTTTGGGGAGTCAACTTTTGTTGAGCAAAACAGCCATGTTCTTTGCCCTGGAGTTTATAGCCTAGTGTACCTAATGGAATTATTGAAGGACTGGGATGTCGGTTTTATAATTTTGGAGGTCCTAAGTACCAATAATGTGAAATTATTCTCTAAAGTATATTTTGTTATTCTTTGTTTTTTTAATCAATTATATCCAAAAGCTTATGTTCAACTTATATTACATGAATAATAGTAAATAAATGGATGCATGCTTTTAAAGTGGCAGTTTGTGACCATAAAAACACAAAGGACTGATAATTAATCAAATTCCTTCAGTAAACTCATCTGTTCAATTCAGCACAACTCTCATCTTCTGAAATATGCTGGAAGATACATTTATTCAAACAAATGCACTTGGTAATTATTTTTCTACTTTTGAACTTTTTACAAAATCACATGATGATATACAGATAATGCTATATGTCTTTCAGTGTTGGTTTGGTGTTTTGGGTTGTATTTTAAGGTAATTAATTAGCATTTTTCTCTAATACCTTCTTATAAAGGTGCTATACAAGAGATGAACACATAATTCCTACCCTTAATTAAACAATAATTGAGGCAAAGTGAAAGGTGAGTTGTGGCCAGATGTGCAGGGCCTTATGTGATAGGGAAGAAATTTGACTTAATTTGGTTGATGATAGGAAGTCACTGAGGGTTTCAAAGTAAAGTGAATCATACTATGACTTGTGTTTTAGAGAAATGTCCTGAAAACTGCTTGAAGAGTAACAGAGAAAAGGCCAGAAAAGTGATGTAGGTTAGTTGTATGAAAATACTAAAAATACTAATAATTATAATCTTTGCCATTTTTTAAAAATCTTTATTGTTGAAAGTATTACATATGCCCTTCCCCTCCCCCACTTGACCCTTCTAGCCCACCCCCAGCCCCTTGCCCCAGGCCTTCACCATTCTATTGTCTGCATCCATGGGTTATGCATATATGCATACAAGTTCTTTGATTGATCTGTTCCCTGCTACACCTTCCCACTGAGAGTCCACAATTTGTTCCATGCTTCTGTGTCTCTGGATCTCTCTCTCTTTCTTTCTTTTATTTTTACCATTTCATTTAATGACTATTTTAGGTCTGAGTGTTTACATATGTAATGTCTAATTCTCTTAACCATCTTAGAAGATAGGTATACCCATTTATAATGATTAAGAATTTGAAGCTCAGTGCCTTACTCATAGCCTAGTTAAGTAGTATACTAGTATACCTTGACTTATACAAGGCATAGCATAAGTAGGGTATACAATGTTTAATACTACATTTCTCTGACCTTAGGATCCACAACAGAAAGTAGGACCACACTGTTCTTTTTTTAAAAATATATTTTATTGATTTTTTTTTTTTTTTTACAGAGAGGAAGGGAGAGGGATAGAGAGTCAGAAAAATTGATGAGAAACATCAATCAGCTGCCTCTTGTACACCCCTTACTGAGGATGTGCCCACAACCAAGGTACATGCCCTTGACTGGAATCTAACCTGGGACCCTTCAGTCCTCAGGCCTACGCTCTATCCACTGAACCAAACTGGTTAGGGCAACCACACTGTTCTTAATGAAATGTGTGACCTTGACTAGGTCCCTCAAGTTTCCCAGGACTCAATTTCTCCATATGAGGAGACAAATCAAACTTTTAAATTTTACAATCTATCTGTACTCATGCATCCAATTCTCATACGACCAATGCTATGCATTTTTATCCCACATGACAAGGGAATCAAATAGAATCCAATATGAGATTTTATCAGAACTTACTTGCTAGCTAACTCTTCAGGCTGAACTGTAATGAATTTGAGTAATTTCTAATAATACAATTTTTACAACTAAAATGTTATTATGGGGAATTTATGTTTACAAGTCATGCAAATTCTGCTGAAGTAAGATAATTTTAACCATGATTCTAAAAGATCTGCTCAATAATATTTTGCTTGCAGATACTCTGAGTTTAAAAAGACAAAGCTTGAGGAAACATAGAAAGGCACTAAGCCCCTTTTTACTTCAGGTCAGTGGGAATCAAGAGCAGGGTTCGTCAAAGAAATAACTGAAGACACCCTGGGAGGAGGCGACGGAGGCTTTGCCGTTTATCATAAATCATTCAATGCCTTTGGCAAAGCCTTGGTGGGAATTACGAAGCTGAATATTGTAATGTCATTTAAGTGCTCATTAAGGACTTAATTTTTATTCTGATGGAAATTTTACCCAAGAAAGGACTGCAGAACTGAATTCTAAGAGACAGATTCTGTTGATCATGGTAATGTTTTGCCTTTAGCAAGAAGGTGAGTCGCTGTTTTGAACACGAATGAGAAGCTTATTTTAGAAGCACTGCCTCTAATCCTTTTATACTGAGCAGGAGTAAACCAAGGAGAGGATGTGAAATCTATTCCTCTTCTAGAAAAAGAATAAATGAGAGTACCTTTATTTGTATAGGACTGAACTTAGAAAATGTCTCTGAAATCTGTATCAAGTGTGTCTAAATGGTATAGGCGTGTGCATCAGTGATGGCTCAGTAGATCTGAACCCGTCTGAAAATCAGAGCAATTGGAAAATGTTTGTGCTCACTCACGTGCTGACAAAGGAAACAATAACTAACACAGTAGGAAGCTACAGCTATCTCTGACACATTATGTTTTCAGCCCCAACTGTCACCTGAAGTCGATGAATGGAGATGAATGAAACACAGCACGGGTCCTGAAACACGCAAAAGGAGAAAAAGGCCCAGCTACAAAAAAGGCCGAGGTTCTTCAAAGCCCAATAAGCTGTTGACTCAGACCTTTGCAGAGTCAAGAGCTTGTGTTCTCCAGTGAGGGGAAGGGTCTTATCATTGGCCAGGCAGGGAAACATACAATCACTAATTTGAGGTATTACTACAATAGGTGAATTCTTTGCAAAAAGCCCTTAGAGAGAAGAGCTACAGTAAAACTTAGAATAATTTGCCACTTCTCTATCGTTTGAAAATGTAAAGAAGACTCCAAGCATATAATGTTTAAAGAAAAAGGGACCCAGAAGTTTCCAGAATTCAATTTTACCAGAACTGATTTTATAAATTTTTGCATAAAGTATCATATGACAGTAACAAAAGAAGCCTTTCTAACTGGTGAATAAAATAGAATCAGAGGCATGGAAATGGAGCAGATAAGACAATTCTCAGTAGAAAGGGGAGTAGTGGGGGAAAATATTAAACAAAGATCTTATATGCATATATGCATTACCTATGGTCACAGACTATAGGATGGCTAAGGCCTGGGGCGCCGTGGGAACCGGGTAGAGGAGGGCAATGGGGGGACAAAAGAGGGACATTTGTAATACTCGCAATAATAAAGATTATTTTAAGAAAGAATCCTTTCTAACTTGTGAGAGTTGAAGATAGCTGATCACCGAAGATGTTATTAACTTAATAGTAGCATCCTCTCAGAGTGTTCCCAGATCACTATTTTTTTGGAGTGAATAAGAACTTGTGAAAGCACAAACATTTCTTAATTAGATGAAGTTAGAAATGCATGCACATTTGGAACAGAAGGGGACCATAAGAAAATGGGAATTATCTTTCAAAACTTCAAAAATTTATTTAGTTATTTGAGTCAATAGCACATTTGGGGACTCTACTGAACAAAGTTACTTTGATTAGGCTAAGGAATAGAATTGAGTTTAATGTATGTGCTGGATCTCAGCATATCTCCATTCTTCCTAGTTTTCTGTCTTCATTGGTTATGTGCTTTGAAGTAGTCTGGATTAGAAACTTGGCTATCTATCGAATAGGTGCACAGAATAACATTAGTGTCGTGCAAGAGCCAGGAAAAATTAATCTTAATATTTTCATGAGATTAGTATGACCCTGAGTTCATCTAAAGCACCAAGTTTTGTAACTGTTTTTCTGTTTCAGAAAGGGAGTGTTAGTGCCTTAAATGATTATTTAATTAGTTATTACTATTTTTTAAATTATCCTTTAAATAATATTAATAGAATCATAGTCAAACTCAAGTCACATTTTGAAAATTGTGCAGGTAGCTTCATTAACTGGGGAGACAGCACTCTAGTTAGATAACTGGTTTCAAATGAGACAAATTGGCAGGAGAGAAGGGAGGGCTTCACATTATGTAATTGGACTCGCCATGCTGCTCATTTGAAAGAAAGTAGAAAAAATGAAAACAAGTTTGGAATTTCTTATATTTGTGATAGATGTATTTTAGGAGAGGCTATTTTTATATTTGTATATGAAACTTAGATCTTTCTCTTCCAAGGATCTAAGATATCATAAAAAAATTTTCAACCCCATAGAGTTTGGATGCTGGTGAAATAGCACAGAGACTAATATATGTCCACACTTAAGCTAAAATTAAGCTTTGACACTAGGGTAGGTAAATAGGTTCTATTGTTTTTCATCACCAATTTATAATTCATAAATAGACAAAAATGCTTCTTCTCTAATTTTTTTCAACACTTAGCTCAATAGCTGACCCATCTATATATATAAAAGCCTAAGCGACCTTATGACTGAATGACTGGAATGACCAGACGACTGGTTGACCAGTCACTATGATGCGCATTGACCACCAGGGGGCAGACGTTCAATGCAGGAGCTGCCCCCTGGTGGTCAGTGTGCTCCCACAGCCAACCTCTCACAGCTGGCTAACTACCCATGGCCCCTCACCCTGGTCAGCCAACCTCCCGCAGCCTTTTCCCCCAATAGTCCAGCCAATCTCCTGAGACCCCTCCCCCTAGCTGGTCTGCTCCCCAATAGGCCTTGATCACTGGCCAGGCCAAGGAACCCCACCTGTGCATGAATTTGTGCACCAGGCCTCTAGTAATCCTGCATAATAAAACTCTAATATGCAAATTGACCGGATGGCAGAACAACCAGTTGCTATGATGCACACTGACCACCAGGGGGTAGATGCTCAATGCAGGAGCTGCCCCCTGGTGGTCAATGCGATCCCACAGGAGGAGCGCCACTCATCTAGAAGCCAGGCTCATGGCTGGTGAGCACAGTGGCAGTGGCGGTAGCCTCTTCTGCTTCCGTGGCAGCACTAAGGACATGGGGAGCAGGCCTAAACTGGCAGTTGGACATCCCTCGAGGGGTCCTGGACTGTGAGAGGGCACAAGCTGGGCTGAGGCATCCCCGCCCCTCCAGTGCACAAATGTCGTGTACCAGGCCTCTAATAATAATAAAGGAATTTCCTCAAAAATGAGATTATAATAACTTTATTTTCTCAAGCACTTGAAATCTCTCTGGCAGGAAACCCAATATAAAAAATCATGTGCTAAACCAAAATTAGTATAAAACATTACACATTTTCAGCTTCTCCTTTAATAATTTTACAAAACTCCATTTTAGTTGTATAGGTATTATTATCTGATGCTTTAGCAGTAGTATGCAAAATACAGGGGTGAGCAAAAGTAGTTTTATAGTTGTGAGTATGTGAAATAGAGTTTATTCTTATATTTTTAAAATTAATTATTGTATTAATTATTTGTATTACAATTGTAAACCTACTTTTGCCCACCCATGTGTATTATTGGATAAATATGCTACAAAAGTACACAGAGCAAGGTTTAGGGCTATTAAATTATGTTAACAGCTTTCTCTAGCTTTACTTAAAAAATTGATACAATAAATGTAATTTTAAATATTTTATCATACATTTAATCTGGTAGAGTAAGGCTCTGGCAATTTATTCTTTAACATAATGCTTCTTAATAAGGTTTTCATAAATGAAATTTATTAGTATTGAGGAAAAAGAAAAATAAGTGAATCTGTATTTCTATGTTGTTGTGTTTATGATTTGTAGGTATATAAATTAAACAAATATGGCATTTACACTAATAAATTAATTGTACATATATTATAAAAGTGTGACATTTAATTTTTCAAATTTGATTTTTAACAGCATTTGTACTAATTTTATGTATATATAATATATTATGTCCTATATAATAAAAGCCCAGCAACCAAATGGCAGAACAACCAGAATGACTGGTCGACCAGTCTCTATGAGGCACACTGACTATTAGGGGGCAGGTGCTCAATGCAGGAGCTACCCCCTGGTGTCAGTGCACTACCACAATGGGAATGCTGCTCAGCCGACCAGGATGAGCGGCTGCTCTGGCTGTGAACCCTGGGCCAATGGACAGGAACCTGGGCTGTGATCATCGCCTCCTCACCCCAGGCTCCTCCTCCTCCTCACTCCCCCTTGCCTCCTTTGGACCCTCCTAGGCCACACAGCACTGCTGCCAGGCTGGCAGAGCTGACCCCAGAGGTTGGAAGGTGGGTGCATGGCCGCTGTGAGACTGAGGCCTACTCTGCCGCCTCTCAGTGCTATTATCCCTGGGCCAGGCCCAACTAGGTCCCCTGGAGAGGTGAGTGCTCCAGCTCCACGGAAGATGCTGGACCAGGAAGCAGCCTCTCAGAGGGCAGGTCCACAGCCACTTGCTGACTGGCCTGAGTGGCGCTCCCATAGTGGGCTGATCCCCACAGGCTATGCCACCTACCAGTGCACAAATCTCATGCACCCAGGCCTCTAACATTTTATATACATATATAGTCATTCCTCATAGTTTCATCATATGAAGCACCAGTTTACAATTATTTCAATCTTTGTTTTGTGATTTTGAATGTTCCTAGAGATTGATTGATTGATTCATTCATTCATTCATTTATTCAGAGATATATATTACATGCCTGATATGAGCCAGTTACTAATTGATGTTCTGGAAGTACAGTGGTGAAAAGGCACAGATTTTACCCTTTAATAGTTTGGCTGCCTCAGAGAATGATGGAAAGGCATATTAAAAGCTTAGCTAATGCCTAAATTCAGGAACAACACCCTAGAGCAGTGGTTCTCAACCTTCCTAATGCCACGACCCTTTAATACAGTTACTCATGTTGTGGTGACTCCCAACCATAAAATTATTTTCTTTGCTACTTCATAACTGTCATTTTGCTACTGTTACAAATTGTAATGTAAATATCTGATATGCAGGATGTATTTTCATTGTTACAAATTGAACATAATTAAAGCATAGGGATTAATCGCAAAAACAATATGTAATTATATATGTGTTTTCTCATGGTCTTAGGCAACCCCTGTGAAAGGGTCATTCGACCCCCAAAGGGGTTGTGACCCACAGGTTGAGAACCGCTGCCCTAGAGGATTGGAATGTAGTCCTACTGGATGTGTATATAAACCAAATTAATGATCAGTGTAGGGTACTGTGACCCCAAAAGCCAGAACACATGGGTCCAGGAACCAAGAAGTAGAATGGCCCTTTGTTATCCTGCACTCAGGGTGACTCAGGTGTGGAGTTTGTGCTTCCCATGTCGACAATCTGGGCTCTGCTATTCAGAAACCCAATTACCACAGGAGCAGAAAGGTCCTTCATATAACCCTGAAATTATGACTACTGCTTGGTCATCCTGGGCTTTTTATGTAAGTGGCCCCAATGGCAGAAAAGAAATTCACTATGTTGGTGGGGATAATTGAGCCTGATAACCATGAGCAGCTCTGATTGCTGCTGCATAATGTTGCCATGGGAGATCATATTTAGAACCCAGGCACTTCACTGGAGCCTTCCTAGTAATAACAAAGTGGTCCATTGTAAAGACAATGGCCTGACCAGGGTATAGTAATTAAATACTCCCGCTTGGGGTGAAAATCTGGATCATCTCACCAGCCAAATGAATTTAAACCAACTGGAGTGGTAAGAATGGGGGAAACATTGAATGGGGGTGAGTGGGTTCTGTCAGAAACCTCTATGTCCCTCCCATTTTCTCATTCAAACTTTTTAATACATCCATTGATGCAGGTGAAGCAGCTAACACCTAGTCCCAACTTTTGTCCCAGTGCTATTTTGTGTGGACCACTTATGGGACTAGTTAATCACACTCAAATAAGAGCCTAAATATCACTCAGGTAGACAATTCTGAACTATATACAAGGCTTTCCAGAGGATTTCTAATGATATTAAGCTTTAATGACCCACACTAGTCACCAAGTTGATAATGCACTGGTATATATTAGCTTTCCTTTCTTTCCCATGTTACTCTTCTCATTTTCCCACTTTTGATTCTTGCTTAACTTCCCCAAAAAAGTTATCTACATGCAAGTTCCAGTCTTGAACTCTTTTTTTTTTCTAGGAGAGAGAGGTGATATTGGAAATGATGTTTAAAAGACTTTTAAAGGAAAGTGTAGCAGGGAACGGGGTATAGGAGTATCAAGAAGAGAGGAATTGATGACACTTGAGGAGAGACATAAGAAAAAGGAATAGCCATGTGGATTTCAACGGCAGAACATTAACGGCAGTGGAACTATAAGTGCAAAGACCCTGTGGAAGTTTGCCTGACACATTTGAGGAACAGCAGGGTGGCCAGTGTAGCTGGAGCAGAATGAATGAGGAAGCACATAATAGGAAGTAATTTTATAGAGGCAATTGGGCCAGATGGAATAGAGGCTTTTAGTGTATAATGTCAGCATATTTAGAATCTCTGGGCTCTCATTTATAAATGGGGATAATAATGCTGACATCCTGTGGTCTTAGGAAGAATTCAAGATAATATAATGTCTGGAAGAAATTACCCTGCTTATCTATTTATTATCTATCTATCTATCTATCTATCTATCTATCTATCTATCTATCTATCTATCATTTATCATCATCTATCACCTATCCATCTAATTGATCTACATTTCACTTCTTAATTCTCTCATTCTCTTCCAGCTCCCCCTCTATCTAGTACAGAACCCATAGATACAGCCTATTATGGACTTTGGCTACACGGACAGCAATGGAAAGGCACTGAGAGCTGAGAGCCTCCAGGGAATGGAATTCTCATACCTACATATAGGTCACATTACACCATTTGCCTCCTTTTCTTATTGTGTCTCCCTTGAGCCTCAAGAGCTCTGTCATCTGTTAGCCTAAAATTTTTTACTGCAAGGAAAACTGACATCCTGAACACTTAGAGGGCCAAAACCTTTAGGATGTACTTTCTTGAAAAGAGCCTATAAAACTTGAGGGGACCTTGACCCTATTATGTATTATTAACATCAGGAAGGTTCTTACTTTGTTGAATCTTGTTTCATATTATTCTTTTCACTCTGGCTTTGAATAAGATGTGAGTCACCATTATTGATAAAAGGTAAAGGTGAGTAAGTTGACTCTTGTCAGAACATGTGTAAAGGATTTGACATTTTCTAGAGCAACTGACTATAATCTCTCATGAAGCTACTTCCTGTTCCATACTTTGCCTACTCAAATATCTGTTCACTTTCCATCTAGTGATGTCACTTCTGCCAAGTACTGTGAAATCTACTGCTTATAGACTATAGGAGATCCATTCACTAATTTATTTGCTAGGAAATATTTAATTTTGTAGGGTTGTAAAAATTGTTATGATTGTGACTTGGGAAGTATTTATACCTTGTCACTCTTCTCCACAAAATTTTACCTGATGCTTTTCACGGAGGTAGGTTGGGCTTCTCTTTCTTTCCTTTACCAAGTGTTTGAGTGTGCCCGGTGTGGTATCAGGCACTGATGATATAATAGCATATAAGACTTGAGCTTTCATGGAGCTTAGAGTCTTGGGCGAGGCTATTAAAAGTAGTTGAGGAAAGGAGAGGTACAAAGGTCAGAGGATCTAATAACAAAAGGACTGACTGGGCATAGTGATTCTGGAAGTCTCGGTTGTACTATGTTCCTCATTTGTCCACTTATCTTGCCATTTCAGGTCTGCTACCAATAATTGGAATTACATAGTGACTCGAGCTGGAGGAAGACATGGCCTTAAGGACCTGGAGAGGAAGCTCAACAGAGCACTTCTGTATTGGGAGAAGCACCTTAAAGAAAGGCTGCTCAGAGGCTCAATTTGGGTTCTAAATTGTGCAGTTGATTTTAATCTGGAATTAAACTAATAGGAAAGTTGCCAAATTATTTCCTCCTACTTTATCTTCCTGCTCACATCAATGTCCTCAGTAAAACCAAAACCAGATTAAATATAAGTGCTCTCTTAGATAAAATTGGCTCCAATTTGGTGGTATTTTGAGTTACAATGGTACTGATACAACTCCAAAATAGATGCATAAAATTATAGGCAGTAATAAAGCCAAAATTACAAAGTGTTTCTTGTGGCCTAAATATTGCAAAGCCCAGGCTCCCATAAACCATATCAGGAGTAGGAATTCCAAAGACAAGACCTTCAGCATGAGGGAATCTAAACCAAAAACAAACAAAAATCAAATAATTGACAAGAATAATAAAGATGAAAGGAATTTGAAAATAGAGTTTTAGAATCTTAACAAAATTGGGACAAACTTTTGAATGCTCATGACACTATTCTAAAGAGATTTCACTATTTCACTATAAGTTTTTGAATGTTTTAATTAGTGATTATACAACTCAGATGTTTTATTTTCCAAAGTATATTTTTTGTTTAAATACATTTAACTATATTCACTGATATGTTAAAAAGCCACATTTAGGGGAATAAGTGAATGATTTTTTAAAAAATAAATAAATGCATGCCTTTAATCATCTCTTTTCTTTTTCTTCTTCTTGTAGACACTTCACTCTCCTGAATTATTTTCTTCCTAACTGACAACTTCTTCTCAGTCCCATTTGTTGGATTCTCCTTATCTCCTTGAACTCTAATTGGTTAGTGTCCAAGAACTCAGTCTTTGGACTTCTCTGTCTGCATTCATGACCTCAGAGTTGCAAGGCTTAAGATATCTCTAGAGAGTACCCGCCTGATCACAGACTCCTATATACAATTACTTGCTCAACCCCTACTCCTAGGTGCCTAATGTCCAAACTCCTGCCCAATCTGCCCCATCAAAACCTACTTCTCCCATTTTTTTCTCCATTTAGTAAATGGCCACTCTCTCCTTTCATTTGCTCTGGTTAAAAACTTGGAATCATCTTTGACGTTCTCTCACATTATTTTAAATCTAGTTTATCAACAAATGCTCAAACTTCTGAATCTACTCAGAATCAGACTTCTTCATTCTACTTCTAGGAATGATACACCCTGCATTATCTCTTACCTGGATTATTTCTAAAGCTTTTTAACTAGTGTCTTAACTCCCATTCTTACTCCCAATAGTCTACTCTCAAGTAGCTTGGTGAACCTTTCTGAGTCATTATGGAGATCATGTCACTTAAAATCGTTTGGCAGCTCCCCATATAAATCAGGATAAAAGCCATTCAATGGACCCCCACCTCTTTTACCCTACACACACACACACACACACACACACACACACACACACACACGCTATTATCACCCCTACTATCACCATATATCTGACCTCATCAACTGCAGCCCTCCCTTCCTTTCTAATTCTGCCTCGGGCACATTGACCTCTCCACTGTTCTTCAAACACTCCAAGGTGGCTCCTGTCTGGACCTTTTGCACTGGCTTTTCTCTCTGCCTAGAACATTCTCTCCCAACAACCAGCTGCATAGCTTGCTTTCTTACTCCTTCAGTCCCTCTCACATGCTCACCAACCAGTCCCTCTTTTCTACTTTGCTTTGCTTCATAACACTTATCATCAACCAACATACTACGTGTTGACAAGTTGTATTGTATGGCCCTGCCGCAATGTCAACTCCCCGGGGAGAGGTATTTGGTCAGTGTTGGTCACTGCTGTTTCTCCATAGTGAAATGGTGGTCTTATAGAAAAATTATGACTATGCACACACTAAGGAAGTATGCATATTACACACTCAATAGCTAACTGAGCCTGTGGCATGGTGAGGGCTCCATGTGGACTTGGCTCTGAAGCAAATTGTGTACAGTTAAGATTCCAAAAGTGTCTTCAAGAATAAGACATCTACTTAGATAAAGTTTTTAAAGAACTTAAAGCATGATGTTTAAACAATCGTGAAAAAAGTCACAAATGTTATTTTAAAAATATCATTTACGTTTAATGTTTGCTATTTATGTTAACATGTGATTATCTGCAGAATTCAATGTGTTAATAAATCATCAAAAATAACCAAGGTTAGTGAAAGCACTTCCAGAGGCGAATCTGGTCTATGATAATCAGATAACTGACTATCACAGAACTCAAATCTATAATCCACCGTATGAGACAATTTCTCACAACCCTTAGAAATCTCTATAGGTCCCAAGGGACTCCAAATTGAAGCAAGCCAGACATGATGGCATCCATGCAAAATTAGGTGTGACAATTCATTAAAAGTATCTTTGGGGGAAACGGACGTTTCTCTTAAATTTGTGGCTGCAAAAAAAGAGATGATGTCCTAATATCATATTTAACTGACTGACATCTTTTCTTTTTTAATAATAAAAGGATTTTCAGTGTCACAATGAGATACTCATTGCCAAACATAAGAAAGGTGTGTGTGAATAGGAAATAAATGGCTGTGAACACGGTGAGCATGATCGTCCATGTGGATCTCCTGAAGTTGTGCATATTTATAAATTCTCTTGGACCTGCACTTAGCATTTCTGGTATTAACAATCCCTGGGATTTTAGACTGTTTGTTTACAATTTAGGAATATAGTGTTTCATTTTTCCTGATACTAATAGGGCTTATTCATAATGGCATCATCTTATTGTGCGTACAAACATTTCTCAATAAATTCACAGCTTGGTGCTTTGGCAAAAAGGAAATGCCATTTAAAGGACAGAGCTTGCAAACTGAAATATGATGCAGAGAAACAGCCGTGAGGAAATTATTGAAAATGAAACTCATCTCCCCACTAGTTTAACAGCTTTATTGAGCCAATCACGATTGCAATTTGGGGGCTAATTTCACCTGCTAACAAGTAAGTCATTCACAACTGCTCGGGTCTTGAATTCAGCTTTTGTATGTTTTACAGACTTAACGCAGAGATTTGACTGCTTTTCCCTGTCCTAATCTGCGCCCTTCACCTTGTGAGGACAGCTGGCTACAGTCTTAATCATTTTAATTCTCCATTCCAAGATAAAGTCAAAATGGCCATGGAGTGATAGTTGCTCAGAAATTGAAGGATGGGCAGCTCTGTCCAGACCGTGTATCCTCACACAAACATTTCCAAGAGTATTGAAACTTAGCGAAGCACAAAGATTGTGACTGTGGATGTCTTAGGAGTTCAACTCCAATAAAAGGGAATAGGACCTGCTTAAAAGTAGTCCTGTCTGCACACACTGCAGCCTGAATAGTCACTGACAGTCCCCGCCAAGTCAGTGTGAAGCGCCCCTTAAAGCAGGAATGCACGTGGCTCACAAGGCTGCGCATTTGGATGATTTGCGGCCCAGGATCAGAAATCGCTTCCACTTGTTTGAAAGAAAAGAGCAACATATTAAAACAAAGCAAAACACAAAATCCCATGTGATGTTGATTCTTGGAAACACCTATTTTCCTTGTAAATGTACAACATAGAGGAGTGCATCTTGCATTATTTATTCCTGGCCTGGGGGTGTGTGCCAGAGTGGAAGGGCTTTTCTGTGCTGGCATACAGGGTTGGGATGAGACAAGCAGAGCAACACAAATATTCCATTGTTTGCCTCTGTAGATGGAGGGGCTGGAGACAAAGGCACTAGAATGCTGGAGAAGCACTTTTGTGGAAATGCTGATGCGAACCCCCAAATGCTATCTTCCCCTTCTGTCTAGCATGCTTTCATTTTTCTAGAGCTGAAACGAGATAATTTTAAAAACACAACTAATAATAATAATAATAATAATAATAGAAAGGTGATGTGCCAAGTTGAAGTTACGAATGAGCAGAGCAATCTTATAACATTTATAAAAAATGAAAACCTACTCAGAGCCCCCCTCATCGCCATGCATACACCCTCAATTAAAACAATGCCCCTGATAGCAGCCAGTATAATCTGCATTTTATTTCACTCATGAGCAAAATAACAAGTTACTCAGGCCTGCGGCACTCATGAGTGATATGGGGCGTGTAATATCCTTTCCATTGAGTTTCCTATTATTAAGCTTGAAATAAAGAGTTCAGAATTAACTGTGACAATGATTTTATCTAGTGTTGGCATCACCATTAGCTTTTGCAGTTTACTGCTAATAAAACTTTAAATTTGCTATTACTTCTAATAACCTTCTTGCCACCTTCGCTGTAGAAATTAGACAAAGAACCCTGCTGACATGTGGCTAGTGACATTTTCTGGAAGCGTAGAAAACTCCGATGACAACAGTGACTGTTATTTACCAAAGTACAATAAAACCAGGTCCTGCTGGCCTTGGCAGCCTAATTTAAAGCACCTGTTCCTGGGGCTTGATGAGGCCTGTAACAGAACAAAGCATAAAATGTTGGTTTCTGTTATTATTGTTTCAAGCATCAGATTTTTCTTTCATAGCAATCCAGTAGATTCTACAGTAGGAAAAATAACTGGTGACTAGGCCTACATGAGTGGAATGAAATATTAAAACAAGTCATTATCTGCTTAATTCAGAAACCAAAATGTATTCACCCGAAACATTAAAAACCGATGCAGTAATAGACACATCTGTGAGTTTGATCGCTTTTTATCAAAACTCTAATCTCATTCAGCCCTTCCTCTTTGTTGTTGGACATTATTCTTATTCAATAATTAGAGTTATGAATGTCCTGATGTTTTCATACTGTCAGTAGAATTAACATCTATTTGGATGTTATCACTTTGGTTATAGTTCATACCTATCTGGTAACCCTCTCCCAATGGAAGTCCTCTAAATACATAAATAAAATATAAATGAGGCAATGGGACTTGAGCATATAGATAAAAACAGTTATGAATGTTATAAAATATTTTAAGGGAACCGCTTTTAATCACAGAGAAAAGAATTAGTCATTCACCACACCTTTATTTGGGAATCTGTGTTACACCCAGTCTGGGTAAAAGCCTGGCATGTAACTTTCTTCTCTCACACATTTTCATCTCAGAGCATGCTGTGATATTGGAAAGTTTACTGTTTACCCTCATTGGGCAGTGTGGCTATTTTATGAGAAAATCTGCATTCTAGAAAATTGGGGGATCAAAGTGAAGCTTGTTGGTCAGTTAAAAACATGTTTTTGTGATGATTCCTTTCAGTGGTTCTCAACCTTCTGGCCCTTTAAAGACAGCTCCTCATGTTGTGACCCAACCATAAAATTATTTTCGTTGCTACTTCGTAACTGTAATGTTGCTACTGTTATGAATTGTAATGTAAATATCTGATATGCAGGATGGTCTTAGGCGACCCCTGTGAAAGGGTCGTTCGACCCACGGTTGATTAGGCCTTCTTAGTCAACTGTTTTCTCATTTTTAAATCACTGGATTTTATCAAGAAATGATAAAATGTTGGTTTCTGTTAAGTTTTTCTCTTAAGACACCCCATTGAGGATGTTCTTTTAGCCAGTAAGTGAGAAGTCAGCAGGTCAGTGATGCTCTGAGCAAGACCAGCTGTAAGTGGCAATAGAGCAGCTAGCAAGCTCTTGAGATTTCCTGCGCTGGGAAGGAGTTGTTTATAATTGGAGAAACAAGCCCAGACCATTCTCAGCCGTTACAAAATTGATGATGGCTGCAGCATATGGTGGCACTTTCTTCCTCAAGTAACTTCTGGGTTAATCTCCTCCCCCTTGAGGACCATAACCAAGTCCTGAGAAGGTTAAGTGTGCACCCATTCTGTGTTCTGCCTAATCCTTAATCTCTCTTAGTCCAACACTCCTAGAAGATGTAGAGTTTCCAATACTGCTTTTTCTGTGCCAGCCTTTGTGAGGCCAACAGGAGGTCTAACTAAGTCTCGAAACAGATGATGCGGGAGATGACTAAGAGGAGGGTTTAAAACTGGGAAGGATATTAAATTGTATTCTCTTGTTATGACTTTTCCGATGACCCAGGAAGTTTCCTATGGCTTTTCTTAAAGTTCTAAATTCCCTCTCAATTCTAGAAAACGCTATCTTGGCATTCTGAGTCAGGAAGGAACTGTATCTTTCTCTTAATGAGCCAGGACTTCATTCTCTGTGAATGCGAACTATTCTTTTCACATCTGGGATTCATCTGTTCAACCACAAAATGTCGGTTCAGAAAGAAAGAATTTAGTAAGAAAGTGTTATTCAAGGCCAGCCTATTCTGTCTGAGTTGGCTGGGAATTTGGTTATAAGAGATCAAAAATGACTGAGAATCAGGTGAAAACTACTGATAGCTACAGAGTGAAAATGGAAGCACACAGCTCCCAACCTTCATTGCTAACCCCTCAACTTCATTTGATTCCTTCTCATTCCAGAGCCCCACCCGAGGATCTTGTATTAATCTAAGCACTCTGCCCTTAGAAATTCCATTTTGTTTCTCTAAGTTACAGACCTAAGGCTCGGGGAAGAAGAAGAGAAGAGGATGTTCTCAGGGATGATGGCAAACTCCCAAAGTATCCTTGTTTGAAAATTGTGTTCAAACTCCAGTCAGAGCTTTTAGAAATTAAATTGTCACTATGTGTGATATTATTCATATGAAATAATGCATTTTGGGTTTTCCAAGTACTTTCTTTCATCAGAGCTTTGAAAAAATACAAATTGATTCCTAAATTGCTTTTGTAAAAATCTGCTGGTTGTGCTAATTTCTCTAGATTGCTTTGGATTTTATTACCTATTGACAGTTATGAGTAATATGTGTTTGTTGAATTTTTTTCTTATTATTCAATTGGTAAAAAAAAAACAAAAACAAAAACAAAAAACACCCAGACAAACAACAACAACAAAAAACTTAGGTAAACTCATTATTTTTCTCATAAAACATCACTGAACTTGTACATACTTGTACTCAAATTGGTTTTTCTTCTAAGTAGCTACTATACACTTGGACTATTCATTTCAACAGCTAACCCCCCCAAATAGGTATCTATTGTTACATACAAACAGCTTTGAATCTACTGAGGGCAAATTAGAGGATAATCGAACTTTCCTCTCCCTGTGTTTTTCTGTCTTTAAATTGTAGGCTGATGGTATTTTGCAGACTAATAGAAATGGCAGCCTTCCTGAGCCTCATACTCTTTTTATTATGCTACTGCTACTGTCCATTTTCTTGTCCCTGTTGGGATTTAGAAACTCAAGGAGTGCAACTGAGCTTGTTTCACATGCTAAGAGAGGCTAATTTAACACGACTAGGTAGAGCTTGGATGGTTCTGAAGAAAAATATTCAACATGGAGTGGGAGAAGGAGACTTGGCTAGGTGACCCTTAGAATTTGCGTATTCTCTGTGTTAAAGATAGATTTCTCCTTAAAAGTAAAGGAGCTAGACTTTCCTGTTACTACGTTCCATACTATGTTCTGACATATTTTTCCTCTTTTCTTTTATGAACCCTGTGGAGTATATAGTTTGCTTTACCTCATTTCTTTGAGAAACAGAGGCCTGGAAGATTTCTTGAAGGGGGAAAATGGCACAAAAGGAAAATCATGGTCTTTGGAGTCAGATAGCCTATCATTCAATTTCTGCTGCACCTTTTCTAATTCTTACTTTGCCATGTTATGGGAAATACTGGAGTTTTACTTTACCTCGCTTACTTATGGAGTGATAGTAACCAAAGACTTAAACTGAGTGAGTTCAGGATTCCCTCATTCACCGAACACTCATTGAAATTCTACAATGTGCTGCATGTTATTAAGATGTTGAACATACAAAGCTGAATAAGATGAAGCCCTTGTTCTCCAAGGGGTTTTGATCCAATGGAGAAGACAGGAAAGGCAACAGAAAATCACAAGACAATGGAATAAGGACTGTGGTATGTAGGGCGATGACAGGAGTTCAGGAAGAGATCCTGGAACTAGTGGAAATTAAGCTGAGTCTTGAAAGAAAGGCCATGTTAATTAAATCAAATGACAGGTGAGGTTAGGGCAACAATATTTAGGGAACAAATGAGTAATGATAGATGATCATAAAGGGAACTCAGGGAATTATAAACATACATTATGGATGAGAGCACAGAATTTGGGGACGTGGCTAGAGAGATAGTGGGTGGAGTAAGGGGTAGGAGAGGTTTAAGCGGATGATTCAGCATCTGAATGTAGATTTTCTGATTTCAAATCTTTTTTCATCACAATCCCCTCCAAGCTCTGCACATATGTGTGTGTTTGTGTGTGTCTGTTTGTTTGCTTGTGTGTGTATAGTCATATGTTGAAATGAGTCCTTCACATTTACTACTCTAGAGATGGGCTTTTCTTTACAGCTCACATGTGGGTACACATTATTATACTGCTCTAATGGAACCAAAATGTCAACATACTTTGAGAGAAGCCTTTAGCTATATTTTTACTTATTATTATCTTTACAAAAAAAGAGAACAATTCAAGCCATTAAAAGCTGTTTGTAAAATATCCAAGCTTTAAAAAGTTGTCTTTGATGAGATAGAGTACAAGCAAAGAATGAAAGCAAAGCAAACTTGAGCAGCATATACTTATCATTTGATCTGAAGTGAGAACCAACCATCCTAATGGACTTAAAAACTATAAATATTTCTCCAGAGAATGGCAATTTGTAGAGAGAATTCTGCAAATAGGCTATTTTTGCACTTCAATTTTTATAAATTTAGATTCCTAGATAGGTGGATAATGGATAAATAGATAATTTATCTACATAGGGAAATAGCTATTACATTTTTCTTTTAAAACACAACCAATATGTGTAAACATAAGACCTGAATTCTGTGTAAAATGTAAATTTTCTGGCCCAGAATGTCACTCTCTTAATGAAAATAGATAACATTGTGTATTTGAAGTGAGATACTGTTTTTCTAATCTTCCAACCCCAGCCATTTGATTGCAGAAGGCACAATGAAAACATTTAAGAATGAAAAAAAATACACAAAACAAAAATAACCTAGCCCATAACTAATAGCTAACAGATTCAAATATTTATAATAAATGGTCTCCTTATAAGAGTGTGATTTAGAAAAAATAGCCTAGAGTTCATATACATTTTAACCTTGTTCTGGCAAACATATGACACTGATATCTCTCTTTTAATGGCTACAATACATTTTTATAAAATACGGTTTATGATTAAATGTTTTTAAAGCAAAATTCTGTTTCCTGTTGCTTGTCTTGTAAACTAGGGGAATATTTCCATAGTCTGAATTGAAAGTATTTTTAAAAAATATATTTTATTGATTTTTTACAGTGAGGAAGGGAGAGGGAGAGTGATAGAGAGTTAGAAACCTCAATCAGCTGCCTCCTACACACCTCCTACTGGGGATGTGCCCGCAGCCAAGGTACATGCCCTTGACCGGAATCAAACCTGGGACCTTTCCGTCCACAGGTCGATGCTCTATCCACTGAGCCAAATCGGTTAGGGCTAAAAGTATTTTTAATGGGGATACTGGAGGAGGTAAGAAAGAGGTTAGTTATTCCCATTGCTCCTGGAAACGTGATCACAGTATTTTCACTTGCCATAATGTTGTATTTGCTAAGAAGTAGAAGGTAGAGGTTAATGGACTCCTCTTTTGTACTCCTTTGTTTAGTTTTGTTTAACTTTTATTCCTCAAGATCTTAGCAGTTTCTCCCATGCTTATATGTATTATTTTGCACTCATAACTCTGGAAGCCACAGAGCCTTCTTAACTTGGTTGTAAGGAATGGTATAGGAGCCGCACTTTCCATGTCTAATGCAGCTGAAGAACTGCCAATTATATTGACAATTCTATGGCCTAGAATATATATATCTAAAATAAAATATGACTCTATATTCCCCTCCAGGTCATTCTCCAGGTTTGTCTCCTTTTCCTATGTCCCAGGAGGCTGATGTGAAGGGACTGTGAAACTAAGTCTCTTTTCCTCTGGCTTTCAGTGAGGCTCAGCCAGTGGTAGACCCCAGTAGGGAACCAGAGGACAGGAACAAAGCAAAAATAGAGTACTTGTTCATTTGATTCTCACTCCCATTGGTTCATGGATCGGCAGTGTCTGGGTTCCTCCCTTAATGGCCAGTTTATTCATTCAGGACAACCTTCCATACAGGTCTCACCCTACTTCCTAACATTCCCCTTTCTTGTCATTTCAATCCTGATGACGATAGGAGGCTCAGAAATGCCTGCTTCACCCTCTTTGATTGGTTTCTCTAAACCCTGCCCACCCTGCATGTCTTCATTAAACCTCTCTTAAATCACAACCTTTGCATGTGCCATCTATTTCTTGCCAGAATTCTGACCAACACAACTTCCTATGGACAAAAATAAAGAAAACAGTCAGGAAACTATCAAATTTTGGCATTGAATAAGCTGAAATTTGTTTCCCTGCATCACATTATACTGCATAGAACAAACACATCCTATATAATAAAAAGCCAATATGCAAATTGACTGAACAGAGGAAAGACGGGTCGCTATAATGCGCACTGACCACCAGGGGGCAGACACTAAATGCAGGAGCTTCCCCCTGGTGGTTAGTGTGCTCCCACAGGGGGAGCACTGCTCAGCCAGAAGCCCTGAGCAGGGCTCATGGCTGGCAAGAGCAGAAGTGGTGGCGGAAGCCTCTCCCGCCTCTGCTGCAGGTGGATGGTAAGGAGCGAGGGGTCCAGGACTGCCAGAGCCCCGGACTGTGAGAGCGATGTCTGATGCCAGCTGAGGCCTGATCCTGCCTAAGCCAGCAGGTGGACATCTCCCAAGGGGTCCCGGACTGCGAGAGGGCATAGGCCTGGCTGAGGAATCTCGTGCACTGGGCCTCTAGTGTGAATATAAAGTGCATGATTTCTGGGGGAAAAAAAAGAGGTCCAGTTAGAAATTTTAAAGTTTTAGTATTTAACTATGTTTAGCTTTTGCAGTACATTAATAAGATGCAAATGGTACCAATTTGTACTGAAAAGTGTACTGGTTTTCCTTTGTCCTAGAAAGCCAGCTTCTATTTTTAATATGCTAATGTTTTCATGCAAAGAGATATACAAAATATGGAAGCCAACACCAGATGACTCCAAAGCCACAGTATTGATCATTTTAGAGGCTCTTCAATCTCTCCTTCAGAATACTCTGATTATGGGAAAACCCTGCCCTCCCATCAATGGGCCTGTACTTAAAAGGTAAGCTTCACTTACCACGAACTCCATTAATGCAATTTGGGGGGTTTGTTTTGTTTCATTTCATGGCTCATTTCCTGCTCCATACTGCCTTGGTCTCCAGTGCTGCTTTCTACCATGAGTTAGAAATGAATTTTTAAAAATAAGCACTTGTACTTTGAACCATAAAACAAAATCTGAGGCTGAAATCAAAGAAGGAAGGTGAATTACTTTTAGTGCTCTGCAAAGAAACTTTCACTTGGCCATTTCCTGTTGTTTTGAAACTCTGAAAATCAATACGGAAACATATCATATTCTGAAGGCAGGTCATCTGTGCACAAGGTGTTTTTAACAGTTGGCTTTGAAGGGGATACTCATGCCCCCTTGACATGAATCTACAGTTCTTTGCACTAAGTGTCCCCATGAAACTACACTTTTGCTTGGGCTATCCATCTCAATGGTTATTACTTTTTACTGTTCCAGGCTCCCATCTTCTATTATAGATTCACTGATAGATCAATATGACAGAGGCAAGATGATAAAAGTCAGTTAGCTGCACATGTCTATTATGAGCGTGAAAATTCACACACATTTCTCCTGACAGAAGCCAGGCGCGTAACTGAGTCGTTACATGTCTGGGTGGTTTTCTAGTCTTTTCTCTACAAACTCACATTTCTGAACATCTTTCTTAATTTTGAGGTGCTCGTGGCCTGTCAGAGACTTAGGAGTGAGTGGTTCCCTAGGGGAGAGAGTGATTTTAAAATACAATCTTTATTTTTGAAAGGAGAGAACAAAACACATTTGCTGCTACACTGAGGCACTAAAAAGGAGTGCTGACATGCGCGGTTTCTAAACCACAGGCAAGTGGACTGTAAAACGAAGTGATGGCTCAAAGTCAGGGGAAAACTTTTGTAGTCCTCTAGTGGGTCATGAGAATGAGGAAACTGGCCTCGGGTTGGTTGGGAACCTCGAGTTCTTTCTGGGGTTGATTACTTCAGCTATTAATCATCAAACATTGTGAGAAAGAAGAAATCTTCCCAACATTTAAGCCACTGTCCACAAGATGGTTTATAATACCAACTAGCATTAGTAGGGAGAGACTGCTGAAGTCACACCATGAAGAATGGAGAAATGGGCAGCAAAAGAGGCTGAGATCCAAATGGCTTCATATTTTACAATTTTAACTCTTTTTGTGAGTTATCATTAGGCTATTGACAAGAGATATGAAACTTGAAAAGTCCACCAAGGGTCACTAGAAATTCAATTTAAATGTAGGCCGTTTACATCACCAATTAATTTACTCACTACATGGGTTGAATAAACACATATTGAGCTCTTACTGTATATCAGACACTTTGCAAGGTGTCAGATTTGACAGTGGTTGTTTTCCAGCCATCAAGTAAGTTATGATTCAGTGGCAGAGACAGACAGGTATGAAAAAGACACACAGACATGACCATACACTATTTTCATAAAGGCTTTTCTAAAATCAATAATCCATACACTTTTATGGATCCAGAGAGCATACTACAACAGATATCTATGGGGAGAGAAAGTGGCTGGAAAGCATGGTGACAAGGAAATGAATGAATGGATGAATGAATGAATGACAGTTAAAAAAGGCATTGTGTGGGCTAGTAATACTTTGCTATAAACTGAGTTTGGGGAAAAAAGTAGAAATTATAATGCTGTGTTGTGTGTGCACCATCGCTTCTAGAAACACAGAAGTGGATGTTCAGCTGAGATGTGGTTAGGAAAGTCCTCCCTGCAGAGGTAGTGCTAAAGGAATTTCCAGAGGATGAGCAGGGGCTTATGAGGTGAAGAGAGGTCAGTGAAGATATATCTGCACCTATATAAATATTGATATGTATATATCTATTTTTTATTGTGGTAAAACATGCATGAGATCTAACTTCTTAATACATTTTAAAGTGTGCAATTCAGTCCTGTCAATATAAACAGCAGATCACTTGGACTTTTCATCTTGCATGACCGAACTTTTATACCCATTGAACACCAACTCCCCATCCCCACCCGATATATTTGTGGATTGCCATTTTTTATTTCTGCCCCTCTACCACTCACAAGAACTAGGGAGCACGTATTGAAAGGCATGAGAGAGAGCAGCAAGTAGGTTACCACATCAAAGAGGAGGGCTAGCAAGAATTCATGTGATTGTCAGATCATAAAGGACTTTTACAAATTACACTAAGATTTGATTTTCTCAGGAGCAAAAGGAAGCCAATGATATTTGGTGGGGGTGGTGGGGGCAGAGGGTGTTGATGGTCAGGATATCCACTTCACAACCATCACTCCTGAGTCAGTTAGGAGGGTGGACAAGAGGAGTGAAAATCCAGAAACCATTGAACCACTCTGGGGAAAGGGGTAAATGGGACAAATGAAGGTCTGAGTAAAGTAGTGATCTCTGTGGGTTTGAGGGAGGAGGCCATATGAAAGGCTCCCAGGGGAGAAGGAATGCCCAGGGCACAGGACATGTGACAGGTGGTAGACTGTCTATTTTCTCAGTTTCATGAGACAAAACGTGCTAAACCTCAAACCTGCTGCTGGAGGAGGGGGAGTGACCATTAATTCAGGAGCAGCTCTGGACCGGCCAACCTGGTGGCAATTTACTCAGGACAGTTGGCCTCCATGTGCAAAGCCTAAGAAATGATGAGTCATACATGTCCTTTCCTTTTCACAGATCAGTTTTAAGAGCAAGTGAAGCATGAGTATCACAGAACATGAGATATAAGGAAAGGCAGAGCTAGAGCTCTGTGAAAATTGGCATCTAGTACTGAATGTGGAAATGTCCCTATTACTTCATTTTAAAAGATCTCAAATATGTAAATAAGCATGTGCTTCTAAAGAAACAACATGAAAAGTTTATTTGAGAGGGATAGAGAAAGAGGCTAAAATAGAAAGCAAGCTATGCTTTGGTCAGAGGTGAAATACTGTTTATGAATTTTTTAAACAGTTTTATTAAGATACTAGAGGCTCAGTGCAAGAATTCATGCACTGGTGGGGTCCCTCTGCCTGGTCTGCAGGGATTGGGCAAAAACTGGCTCTCCGACATCCCCTGAGGGGTCCACAGGGCAGTTTTTGGGTGACGCACCCCGGAATCTGGCTCCCTCCTCTCTGGTTCCCAGGGCATCACCTGAGAACCGCAGCTGCCAAGTCACCGCAGCTCGGTGCTCCTGCATTGAGTGTCTGCCCCCTGGTGGTCAGTGCGCATCATAGCTACCAGTCGACTGGTTGCTTAGGCTTTTATTCACATACAACAAAAATCAGCCATTTAAAGTTTACAATCAAATGGGTTTTAGTATATTCATAGAATTATGTGCAAACAATGCCACAACCTAATTTTACATTTTTATTGCCCCCAAAGAAACCTCTATTTCTCAATAGCATTACGTCCTATGCCCCCCCCCCAAATCCCTCCCACCACACCTACCCCAGATCTAAGTACCCTCTAGATTTTCCCATTGTGGGCATTTTTATAAATGAAATTGTACAATATGTGGTCTCTTGTGACTGACTTCTTTTCCTTAGTATAATGTTTACAAGACTCATGTTGTCACATATACCAGTACTGAATTCCTATTGATGGTTAAATAATATTCCATTGTATGGATATGCCAAATTTTGTTTTTCAGTTATTAGTTGATATTCATTTGAATTGTGTCCATTTTTTGGTCATTTGTGTGCTTCTCTTATAAACATTTGAGTACTTTTAAAAAATGAACCTAGGTTTTCATTTCTTTTAGTAATATAACAAGAAGTGGAATTGCTATCATTTAAAATTCAGTGAACTACTAAATTGTTTTCCAAAGTGGCTGCATCATTTTACACACCTATTGGCAATGTATAAGGACTCCAATTTGTCTACATCCTCTCTGTTGCCTATCTTTGATTATAGTCATCCTAGTGGATGTAAAATGGTATCTGATTATTTTGTTGTGCGTATTCCTATATGTTTATACTTTAAATCTGGAGAGTCAATAATCTCTTTTCTATTATTTATCCAATATAACCAAAGCCTAATATGCTAAGTATCTGGTCACCTGCTCGTCTGTTCAACCAAACAAAGCGCAATATGCTAATGATATGCAAAGGCCGCTCAACTGCTTGCTATGATGTGCACTGACCACCAGGGGGAAGACACTCCGACCAGTAGGTTAGCTTACTGCTGGGGTATGGCCAATCAGGACTGAGTGAGATTGGCCGGACACTCCCTGGAGCCTTCCTGCAGTCCCTCCTCAGCTGGCTAACCTCCTATGTCCTTCCCCAGCCCCGATCATGCTCCAGTGGTGTCCCTCGGCCTGGCCTGTGCTTTCTCGCAATATGGGACCCCTCAGGGGTTGTTGGAGAGCTGGTTTCAACCCGAATCCTGCAGGCCAGGCTGAGGGACCCCACTGGTGCACAAATTCGTGCACTAGGCCTCTACTCTAGTATATTTCTCTTGCATATATTTAAACTTGTAGAACTTTGAGAAAACTCATGTCATATATCAATGCAATAACACTGCCTAACAAATAGAAAAATATATAAATAAATCAGGGACTTGAAACTTTAAGCATCTATTAGTCTGTGAATCTGTGATTATGTTGGGTTCAGCTAGGTGGTTCTGGTCTGAGCTTACTCAACTGTCTGTGGTTGGCTGATTGTTGGCTGATCTAGGCTGGCCTTCACAGGACAACTTTTCTATGTTTCTCCTTCCCTCCAGCAATCAAGACCAGATATGCCTTTTCCAGACAGAGGCTGAATAGCATAAGCAGATGTGTCAAAGTGCTTTTCTGTGCCTTTGCCAGAAGCCAATTCCAGCATGTCAGCAGGGCTGAGTCATCTGGGAATGGCTGAGGGAGGGCATAAACCTGAAAAGGATGCATAAAATGATTGCTTGCTGCCAGACAGCTCAGGGCATTTCAATCTACATGTTATTGCCTCCTACTGGCCAAACACCTGAACAGCCGTAGGCAAATTCTTCCAATCTGACAATGGATTCTGTACCTAACCCTACCTTTTGATGTGTATATCTCCACCTTGCCTTAGGTAAAATCGTGTTAATAAATAGCAAGAGCCCTAGCTGGCTTGGCTCAGCAGATAGAGCGTCAGCCTGCAGACTGAAGGGTCCCAGGTTCAATTCCAACCAAGGGCACATGTCCGGGTTGCGGGCTCAATCTCCAGTGGAGTGCATGCAGGAGGCAGCCAATCAATGATTCTCTCTCATCATTGATGTTTCTATCTCTCTCTCTTTCTCCCTTCCTCTCTGAAACCAATAAAGAAATTAAATAAATAAATAAATAAATAAATAAATAAATAAATAAATAGCAAGGGGTCCTGAGACAAAAGAACTTAGTTCCTTTAGCTAAGTCTTCTCTGACTCCCCATAATGCCTTTCAAAATTATGTTTCGTCTCTGGACTCTTGATTAATTTGCACACAGTGCTTCTCCAGATTTCTGAACCCTTCTAGATGTCGGATTAAGAACCCTGGCATGATGCCTCTGCTTCTGGTACATCTGCTTGAATCTCATTGGCCAAAGAAAGTCATGTGCCTAAACTCAGAACTGGTAGCAAGAAAATATGCTCACTTATTAATGAGAAGGACTGCACAGTCTCATCATGGATACCAAGATGGTGAAGAATTTAGGCCATTTATTGTATCAGACCACCACATATGTGATGTTGCCCTTCAGAAAAGATATGGATTAAATTGGTAGATCAGCAACCATTGCTCTACACCAGGGCCACATTTACTCTAGGTTTACCTGTGTGAACAACAGATCCATTATCTACTCTCTAGAGTTAAATATTCTCCTGGTCATAGTGATTCTGTTTTTGTTGTTTTTTTAAATAGGAAAAGTATTTATGTGACAAATGAACATTGTATTGTTTGACAACATCTCTAGTACCATAATGAGAGCTCAGAACAATGTAGATCAAACAGCAGCAGGTCCTGTGAAATATTCTGGGAAGTATTTAAACTGTAATAGATGACATTATTTAAGTATTTATAAATGTCATATCATCTATTTTAGGAAAAGCTAGTAGAATGTCTTACATCTCAGATCCCCCACACCCCAAATTGCTTCTGTAATCTATTTCTACAGAATCGGCAAATATGGAAGCAGACTTATTATGGGTCAATACCAGTGAAAGGACTCTCTGAACAGATATAGGATTCACAGCCCATTAAGCTTCAGGTCTTCCCTGATGTGGATCCCTCTGATGTATTATGATTATATCCTATTTTTGTTGACTCAGTTACTCTGTCAGCAAAACCAAACATTTTGGCTTGTGGCCCAGCCTCAAGCTGTCTATGGAGGATATGTTTTTTTGCCTTTACCACCATGACAGTAATGAGCAACTGGCATTAGTTTGATTTGCATAATTGTGTGCTTCCAACTTAGACTCTGTGTCAGTAGGAGACAACTTATTGTGATGATACCCACAGCATATTATCTGTTTTGGGCAATCAGCATTTATTTATGTAAATTCCATCATTACAAGGGGTCATTTTCCAACCTTCTACCACGAAATCACATTCTGTGCCAATAAGCGAGAAGAAAATGTCATAGGAGAAGAGCTGGGCTTACTTTGTCATTCACAGTTGGGAAGGAGTCAGAAGCAGTATTTTGGTGGTTGCTTGCTTGTTTGTTTGTTTTTTAGGCTAGTTTGCTTTAAGGACTGTCAGATAACAACGACAATCTGAATGTCTGTCTATAACCATTCTGAACTAATGCCACCAAACAAACACATTCTCTTGCTCTCTCATGTACACACACACATATACAACACAGAAAGTGGTCAACTCATCTAAGATTTTCTTTAAGAATAATTTATGGTCTAAAAAATATTTTGTGTTCCCTGAGTTGAGTGTTTCCATTTGATAAGAAGCAGAACTCTGTAATTTATTCATGAAAAAGATAAAAAGATTGAATAACTAACTAGGATACTCCACTTGGAAAAGTACCTGAAAGAATGAATAGGAACCATGTGGGACCTGAGATTTCATAAACCAAACTTCACAACTCTTCATAAAAAAATAGTCAAGGTCAAGGGTGCATTTTGTCATTAGAGGTAGATGTGTCCCCTAAGCGACGGTGTAACTGGGACTGTAATTTATACATTTCTTTGATAGTTATCCCTAGTTAAGCACAAAGGGATGTCATCACTTAACCCTACTTCAAGGAATGACAATGTAGGCAAAAAAAGGGGGAAAGAAAAAAATAATCAGCAGCCAGCTATTTTAAATCTAGTTGACACCTGTCAAAAGAAAGCTGGATTAAAAGGAGGATAGTTAGAATATTGCTTTATTGTGAGCAAGTCGTTGGCTGCCAGGTCTGCATCATGCTTCAGGCTGGTCAGAGAAGAGAAAGAAGAGGGAAAACAATAAAAGTGAAAAAAAAAATCCACCTGAAATCACATCTCACACTGCAGCAACCTTATATTTAACAGTTATTTTTGCAGAGGACCTTCATGGGAACCCAGCTGATCATTCAGCTCAAAATAAATCTAGAAATTATTTTTTAAGCAGTGCAACATAAAAACCTCATTTGGAAAGTTTATAAAGAAGAATAGATGGGATTTCTCTAAATACCTTTCCAAGCCTTAGTACTTAATTCAGAAACAACAGATACTTTACCAATCCCAAATTTCTTAGTATGATAATATTTTGGAAGAGTATCCTGTTAGTTGTGTGTGTGTGTGTTTTCACTTAACTTTTGACACTTTGGCAAGTAGGAGGGCACTGATCCACAGGTACACCATATCCAATAACATGGAACATTCTTTCCTTCAACTCATAACTAAAATACGTTTCTTATGACATTTCCCTTAATCTCTCCATTGCAATTGCCTTGCTCAGTAATTCTGTTCTTTATTTTATGTTTTATGGGTGACATTTTTTTCATATAAAACACGTAGAACCTCCTGGCACTTTGACTTCCATTTTGAAAACCTGTATCAAATGAAACTGGGTGCAGAATACAGTGATCAAATGACAGACACCATGATGTACTGCACAGGTACATGAAGAGGAGTGACGAGGCAGAGTTTCAATTCTCGACCATTTGTACTATGTATGTAACATTTGTCAGCCTTTAAATATGTTGGCTTCTCCGTTTCCTCATTTGTAAAATAGAGTGGAGAGCTGTAAGGGTCCTTTTACTGTGATCTTTGAAACAGCACCAGAATTTATGTTATCATTTGCTCCACTTTGCATTTGGAATAGAACTAGGAATGAAAATGTTAGGTCTCTTGATGTTATTTTTCATGTGGACAAGTTCTCAAAGGGAGAAGAAAAGGTGCTCAAAGAAACACAAAGCCAGGCAAACAGAGCATACATTCTGTTAGGAATGTCCTCTTAAAAAGAGTTCAAATAAGTGACCGAGGAGAAAGGCAAAGCTGGTCATGGAAGAAAAGCTTGGAGAAGCAAAGGTCTGGCCACTGATTCATCTACAGCAGGGGAGCTATTCCCCACACATGTTAAAGGGAGAAAGCAGCCTTTCTGAAGAGCCCACCTTCTACTTAGAGATGTGCAAGTTGAAAGGCAGAATGAAATGTTACCTAAAGCCAGAGGGGCAGAGCAGTAAGACTGGGAAAAATAATACCAAACCCAAAATGGGACAAGACAACTGACAGATGTAGTTTAAGGAACTGAGGGAGGGCCAGGTGGGGTGGTTGAGCAGGAAAGACTGAAGAAAATGACAGTAGCAGTAAGAAAAAACTTAATAAGTTTAGCCACAGGGATTGACAGAGGCATCTGGAAACAATGAAAGGCAGAATTTATTTTTTTTCTTTACAAGTTTTCTTTGTAAATAACTCTCCAGTGGAACAAAACCCATAATTACAATATCCTTAACATTTCACGTTTTGTGTTTTGAAAACAGATCTAAGAAACAAACACAAAATTTTGGCTTTTTTAATTATGTGGAATTATGATTTACAGAACGATTCCTTGTAACCTTTCTAATTTTATGAGGTCTTATTCCACTTAGGAGAATCTGGGGCCATCAGAAGAGAACCTAATGAGTACTTTTTTGGACATATGGAAACGTAACAGAAGGAAAGAACAAAGACTCAATGATGTCTTTTCTTGGCTAATGATAAAGGAAAAAACCCATGCATATCATTTATAATTTTAATATACTCATATCAAAGATAACATAATCAGAGGAGAATGGGTTACAAACTGCCCAATTGACTCAGCAGGTATCACCAAAATATTTGCAGGTTGCTTGGTAACCCAATTAAAAGTCTCTATTTAAATCCCAGATCATTAGTGACTGAAAATCACTATCATTTGATGGCTCATCTCAGTCCAGTTCTTAGGGGAGATTTTCTTACATTAAAAAAAAACACACACCAATGTATTTGGCACTAATTGGCTCCCTAGGTGGCAATCTCAGCCTATAGGCCAAGAATTGAATGGACGTGGGAGGCTAAGCTCTTCCCATAGCTGAGAGTTGGTGCCTCTCAGCACAGGATGAAGGACATTTGTGGGTTAATATGAGATTTTTATACAGATACTACTTCTCTTTGGATAAATTGAGATGTTCTATATTTAAGGATATCGTACTGGTGCCAAGTTCTTTTTTTAAATTAAGTTCTATTTGGAACTTTCTTATTAATATATATATCTTCTCTTCCTTCTCCAAATCTACAATAATTAATAGGAAGAATATTAAATTTTATCATCTCAAAATGAGAACCTGCTTTATAGACATTGATTGCTACCCAAAAGAAGGGCCTATCTTGAGGATACTAACTAGAGGATACTAGATTCACTACTAGAAATGATATTGTAACTACATATGTCTATCTTGGACATTTGACTGTGAAGAAAAGCAGATATTGTGAGTTGATTTCATCACATTTATGGTACAATATTTGACATACACACAAAAGATAATGAGCACCATGGATAATAGAACAAAGTAATGAAAATAAAATCTAATACAGAGAAGCAGACTAAGATCACGGATGGCTCCAGTGACATCAATGCTGCCTCCTTGGTCCTAATTCTCTTTCCTTGTGAAGCTGGAAATAAGGATAAGCAAGAACCTTTTTTAATCTCAGCAATTGTGAGATTCCTTCTTTAGAGAGAATCCTCCACCATTTTCTTTCTACTGATGTCTGCTTTTGGAGTACTGGGATATAAAAGGTCAGTTATATTTTCTCTTCAAGATTTTTAACGAAATTGTACGATGACAACACCTGCTGAATTTATTGGACTATAGCATTTTCTAAAATGAATCTCTGGGGATTCACCATTAGAAACGTTTAACCAAATCTATGGATAATTTTAGAATCGCTTGGTCACCGTGTTATTTAGGAGAACGGACTTGTTGAGTGATCATGAAAGAAACAGTGGGAGAAACCTTTAACATTTTGTAACAATGAATTTCCTTAACAGAGAAGTCAATATCACAAAGATGCAGTAAATGAACTGATAAAGTGCACTAGCTTCCAACCACTTACAAATCAGAAAGATTGAGATTTTTTTTTTCTCAATTATTGGCTGAGATTAATGGATCACAATTTTTATTTTCTACCTTTATTGTTAACAACTTCGGTTAAATTTGAAACTAGCCTTTCACAATTTATTTTGCCCAGGTGGTCTTTCATTCAGTTTCTTGTAGCTTAGGCGCTGAGGAGGCAAGGTTCCAAGCACTGTTCTTCAACTGATTTCTGGGAGAACATGTATAATCCAGCTGAGTCCCATAAGCATTCGAATAGACAGCTCTCATTTTCTACAGCTGCTGTGTATGTATACAGCTCGCATTGGTAAAGATGGTCCAGTCTAGGAGTACTCGAATGTGCCAAGGAGTTATGGAAGACACTGCAGTAGGTGGTAATTTCAAACTGCACTTTAGTGCATGAATTTTCTATCAAACACAGCAGTTTAGCAAGGAAGTTAGAAAACACTAGTCCCAAGAGTGACTCAATGGTATAAAAAGCTTACTGTTCAATTAATTTAGGGAATGTAGCAGGATATACCCTTTCATTAGAGAGTCACAGGCCATGATAAAGCCTTTGAGAAATCCCAAAGTATTTGCTCAATTTAATTTTTCCTACAAAATATTTTCCCCCCTTGAATTCTTATTTACTTGTATTCTGAAAAATAAAGTCTCCAATAAAGCAGATAGGCACCCTCTGTACAAAAACCCAGATATTTTTAAGAAAATGTGATTTTATTAGTAAGTTCTTTCTTTCTTTCTTTCTTTCTTTCTTTCTTTCTTTCTTTCTTTCTTTCTTTCTTTCTTTCTTTCTTTCTTTCTTTCTTTCTTCTTTCTTCTTTTTTATCCTCACCTGATGATACATTTATTGATTTTAGAAAGAGAAGAAGGGAGGGAGAAAAACATCAATGTGAGAGAGAAACATCCACTAGATGCCTCCCATATGTGCTCCAACAAGGGATAAAACCATATCCTAGGTATGTGCCCTGATTGGAAATTCAACTGGTAGTGTGTGTGTGTGTGTGTGTGTGTGTGTGTGTGTGTGTGTGTGTGTGTGTGACTCCATTCCAACGGACTGAGCCATCTGAACAGGATAGTAAGTTACTTCTTTTATTGAACCGAAATGCTTCCTTGGTGCTTTCACCTATTCTTTGTTACTATGTACCGTAAAACACACACAGTGAACATTGATCTGTGGCAATATTCCAAATATTTTAAGTCAAAAAACAATCTTGTCTCTATGACTTCTCTCCTTCATGTTACACAGCCTCATTTGTTTACTCATTCATTCTATGCCACACTTTCAAAAACATTCCTCATCTCTGAATATGCATCAGTTTGCTGCTACCACTTTTAAGGGTGGCACTGGAGTTGGATACAATATCCCAAGGGGCTAGAACAGAGCAGAGCAGAAGGAGACTGTTACCTCCTGTACAAAGAAGTCAGTAATTTACCATAGCCTCTGGATTTTTTTTTCTAAAAATGACTCCAACAGATGGTTAGTGTGGTGGACAGAATTCTAAGATGGCCCCAAGGACTTTCTGACTCTTGATGTTCATTCCATGAATAGTCCCTGGAACTATGAAGATGATGGATTTTATTCTCATAATTAGATGACCTATGACCCAGTTGACCTTACGATAGGGCAGGCCTGACATAATCACACAAGCTCTTAAAAAGTAGAGTTTTCTCTGACTGCTCCCAGACCAGCAAGTCAGAGATTCAAAGCAGGAGAAGAATTCAAAGAGCTGTTGCTGACTTGAAGCTGGAGGGGGGCCAGGTGGCATGAGATGTAGGTGACATTTTGAAATTGAGAACCTCATTGGCTGATAGCTAGCAATGAAACAGGACTTCAGTCCTAAAACCATAAGCTCCTACATTTGGTCAGAAACATGAATGATCTTGGGAGTAGATCCTTTTTAAATATCTTGAGATAAAAACTCAGACTAATACCTTGAATTTATCATTGTAGAATCCTGAACAGAGAACAGAGTAACACTATGTCAGATTTCTTACTTACAGAAATACATGGATCCTTTTAAGCTACTAAGTTCGTAGTAATTCATTACATAGCAACAGAACACCAATAAGTCCAGATAGCCAAAGTTCAACATCCTTACCATATTTTGCTTTTATATATGTTTTGTCATATATCAATAATGCATTTTCTGTTTTCTCCAGCTTAATGGCTTTAAGTATCCTACACAAATAAATTTTATTTGCATGTCTGCTTTTCTTTGCTTCCAATAAGATGCTTTCAGCTTTCAGTCATTCTCTGATTCATAGATTTCCCCACAAGTTTATATTTTATGGACATAAAGATCTATCTTGCTTTTTATACTTTCTGTGGACTTTTTCATTAAGATAGGCACCTCCAATTCTAGAGTCTAAGCAAGAGACATATGACATAACTGATTAAATATTTATAATAACTATTTACCTTTTTATACTAAGATTGTAAGTTTACTCTGATGATTACCCCAACCTTAGTATAATTATACTAATTGATCTCAAGTATTGATTATGACCTCTTTTTCCATTTGCTTTCTTCCAATCATCTTCTTCACTATTATCATTCTGACTCACATTATTTGTCTTTTATAATGACTAGATTTAAAGATTTCTTCACCTACATTTTATTTTCAGTTTAAACAGCTCTGTACCACTAATTCTTTGGCCAGCTATCTTAGTCTATCATTCTAATATCTTGAACAAAAGTCTTAAGACACACCTACCTGTTCTATGGTACCCTTTCATACAGAAGCTCTTTACTGCCCATAACCTCACTTCTCTTCCAGAATCCCACTCTTAACATAAATGAAATGGTGAAATTGGTACCTGAGGCCCCATACCCTCTGGTATTAATTATATCTCTAAAGGAATTTGTTAACCCTCTTTTGTTGTTGTTTTTCTTATCCTGCCTGAGTAGGGAATTATAAATAATACAGGGTCTGGTAAGAGACATAGGCTATTGCACAAACCCTCTTCAAGAAATACCAAACCCATGAGTGGACAAGTCATTAGAGAGGGGTACTGGCCTTCCTTCTCTTTTGAGTCTCTGTACCCACATCTCAGTGGGCTCTGTTTAAAATTTAGACTTAAATGTGAAATGAAGGACAGTATACTTTGGATCCCATGTATCCAGGATTACTACTCACTGACAAACAGTAGCCCTAGAAAATATTCCCTTCCCATTTATATTTTTAATGGAAATTAAGGAGTTATACTTTGAAAATTATTTTAACTATGTGATTTGAAAATGTCTAGAGACTATGCTACTAAATTTCAAAGATTAATAACAGTTACAGGCTGAATGTTTGTGTCTCCTGCCCAAAATTTATATGTTAAAACCTGATCCAAGGTATTTGGAAGTGAAAATTTGGGGAGGTGTTTAGGTCATGAAGCCCTCATTAGTGGATAAAGCTCTTATAAAAGAGACCCCCAAGGGCTCCCTCACACCTTTCCACCATGTGAGGATACAGCAAGAAGATGGCTGTCTATAAACTAGGAAGTCCATCCTCACCAGACACCAAAGCTGCTGGCACCTTACCTTGGCCTTCCTAGCCGACAGAGTTGTGAGAAATAAATCTGTTGTTTAATCCACCAAATCATGTAATTTCTGTTATAGCAGCCAGAAGGGGCTAAGACTATATTTAATGACATTTGCCATACATTGCAACATGGTTCTCAGAAAAGCAAAAGGTTTGTCTGGTTATTCAGATAACAAACCTCAAGGGAAGGTCTATCTTTGGTCTTGATATCCCAAAGAGTGATTATTGAGTTCAAGCACCTCAATTAACCTTTGGTCTACTCCAATAATATTCTCTTTTGTCACTATTATTTATTTTTATTGTCTTGCTACTTTAGTTCTAAAAACTTGACTAATGTGGCTATGTGGGTGTGGGGATGTGCATATGTATATAGGGGGTGATTTGTTTCATTATCATATTTTCCAAGTATTTTTCTATGCTTTCCTCTTTAACCATTCATTTTGAAAGTCACACATATTATTTTGCTTTCCCATTCCCCTATAAATGTAAATACATCTGAATTTTGCTCCAGAAATTTCTAAGTTAATCAGCATCTTCCTAATTAAGTTTAACATTTTTATGAATATTTACTTTCAATAACTACATTGTCCTTCAATTTTAATTCCAAACGCACAAATATTAAAAAATTACTTTTTTTCTTTTTTATTAAATTAATAATATTTCTTTAACTGAACAAATTTGGCCACTCATCAGAAGAAATTCTCTTCCACACTTTTTATTCCATAACAATAAGTAAAATTTGTTTGAATGTATTTATACTACTTGCAAAGCATTTTTCCCTTTCTTATATGTCCCTTAACAATAACACAATGTTGTCTTCTGTTACATACTTTAATCTTATAGCAAAATGAAAAATTAAATATGCTAAGCTCTAAAGACATTGAGAAGAAAATTATATATATATATATATATATATATATATATATATATATATATAGCCATTAACATGGGAGAACATATTTGTCAATCTTATCTCTGATAAGGGTTTAATCTCCAAATACAGGGAACTCATACAACTTAACAAAAGGAAGATAAACAATCCAATCAAAAAACGGGCAAAGGACTTAAATAGACCCTTCTCGAAAGAGGTGATACAGAAGGCCAAGAGACATATGAAAACATGCTCAAAGTCACTAATCATCAGAGAGATGCAAATCAAAATGACAATGCGGTACTATCTCACACCTGTCAGAATGCCTATCATCAACAGATCAACAAAGGACAAGTGCTGGTGAGGATGCAGAGAAAAAGAAACCCTTGTGCACTGCTGGTGGGAATGCAGACTGATGCAGCCACTGTGGAGAATAGTATGGAGTTTCCTCAAAAAACTAAAAATGGAACTCCCATTTGACCCAGTGATCCCACTTCTAGGAATATATCCCAAGAAACTAGAAACACCAATCAGAAAGGATATATGCACCCCTATGTTGATAGAAGCACAATTTACCATAGCTAAGATTTGGAAACAGCCTAAGTGCTCATCAGCAGATGAGTGGATTAAAAAACAGCGGTACATCTACACAATGGAATCCTATGCTGCTGTAAAAAGGAAGGAACTTCTACCATTTGCAACAGTGTGGATGGACCTGGAGAGCATTATGCTAAGTGAAATAAGTCAGTCAGAGAAAGATAAATATCACATGATCTCTCTCATTTGTGGAATATAATGAACAATGTAAACTGATAGACAAAAACAGATCCAGAGACAGAGAAGCATCGATCAAACTTTCAAACTTCAGAGGGAAGGAGGGTGGGGGGAAGGGGGAGAGATCAACCAAAGAACTTGGATGCATGCATATAAGCATAACCAATGGATATAGACACTAGGGGATGAGGGCACAAGCTGGGGGGTGGGGTGAAATGGAGGATAAGGACACATATGTAATACCTTAATCAATAAAGAATAAAATAAAATAAAAAGGAAGGAAAAAAACACATTAAATAAATAAATAAGAAAAGGCTGGTGTTGCTCAATTGGTTGAGCATCTTTCCATGCACTGAAAGGTTGGTGGTAGGATTTCCAGTCAGGGCACATAGGCAGGTTGACGGTTTGATCCCCATTGGAGTGCCTACAGGAGGCAACAGATCAATGTTTCTCTCTCACATCAATGTTTCTCTCTCCTCCCTTCCTAACTCTCTAAAATCAATGTAAAAATTTGATTTGGGACAGCCGGTCCAGGTTTCCAAGGTATTGTTAACACTCCATAAGCCAAATACAGCAATTTTTATCCCACTTCTAAGAAACAGGAAATTTTTTCCTGTGGTTCTGAATCATGCATGCCCTCTCTCAAAGAGGTCTAATGTTTTATCAAGAGCTTTTTGAACTGCAAGCCAGATGAGGGGCTTGCTTTTTTTTAGTTACTGGAAGTAAAATGTTGTTGATATAAACAACATAGAAGCACCTCAGACTATTGGATTAAAAACAAAACTGAATCCCTAAGTTTACACTAACAATGATGTGTCATAAATGTAGTAAAACATTTTAATGTTTATACTTTTGATTGCTTAAAATTAACATCATAAACACAAGTGTGTTTTTCCCCCTTAGTACTTAGAGCAGTGTGTGTGTGTGTGTGTGTGTGTGTGTGTGTGTGTGTGTGTGTGTATCTGAAGCTTTTATTTCCTTTCGATGATACATTGGTAGAGTATCTACTTTTTAAATACCAATATTTCTGAGAACTTTTTATGTAAGTCAGCATTGTATGTAAGTCCATGACTGAAGCTGTACTTGAATACACAATGCCACTGATTTCATGCAAAGTTAAATATGTTCATTTTTAAATCATAGAGAGTCTGGTAGTTCAGAATCATTAGCAATGGACTTCCTAATTCCCTTAAAATAGTTGAGATTGTGGAGGAAACAAAAATTGGTTGGACTTTAGTGAACTAAATAAATAAATCCCATCTGTATAGACTGACTTCCTGATGTCACAAGTCAATTTAGAAATTATGCACAAGAAAAATCGCTTTCTCGCACTGCACCAATGTATTTAGCTTAATCATGAGCATCAGTGGAGACAGAGATTGAAAAATAAATTGTTCACTGTCTCCAAGACAAACCCCAAATAGGAAACTTGATACTCTGCATAAACTCTATCCTGAAATATGCTTTTGAAAGGCCTGGTATAATTATATGTAGCATTATAAAGACTCTTGTGTTTATAAATATTTTCAAAAGCCTTTGAAATTGTTTGTAAATCCAAAGTTTACAAATGACTTATGAAATCCACAAATTTGCTAAATATGTTTCTGCATTTTTGTATTATGCTCTGTGATTTTTCTTTCTATGTGGTGTAAGTCAAAGAAAATGATATACAATATGGCTAGATGGAATTAAAATTTCCAAACAAAGAAGCATCTGTTTTTCTAATTTAGTTTTTGAATTATGTTGGTTTCACAATTGGTTATACTGAAAACAATGTGGTTCAAATGACAATGACATTGATTACAATTCTACTTTGCACTACGAGCAATTTTTATTCATGATTGTCAACTCTCTTAACTAGCAATAACTGAGCCTTTCACCATCTCTGTACCTTGGGTATTGTTTTACCCAATCTGAAGCATATTGAACTGTAACTTTGCAGTTGGCTGACACAGTTTTTATGAAGCCAAAGATGGGTAGAATTTTAAAGACTGGGTTGAAATAACTTATCTTTGGATGTGCATTTTAAAATTTTGAAATAAGCTAGTTCATCTTCCCAGTACTTTGAAATGATTCCTAGCTCAGGGACCATTGTCCAAGTGAAGTTTGCCTCACCATTAATTCCTGCTTTCTTTATGTTTCTATGCAGTGTGTTCCTACTTACTCTCTTATCCAGTGGAACAGGCTATATTATAAGTAGATAACAAGCCTTCTGAGTATTATCCTGCCACACTGGTCTTTGATTCATGGGATAGTTTCCATCAGTTGCTTTAGTCCAAAATTTCATTGTGCAGATCACCTAAACATTTATATCTACACATTAATTTCTTACAAATCTTTTTATGTTGATGCTGTGTCTAAATAGACTATGAGTCCTTCAGAGTAGGGAGAAATTTGCATTCCCTGTATCTTTACCCATTTGTTCATTCAGCAAATACTTATGAGTAATGACTATGTTTCAAAGCATATATAGTCAGGGCTGGCTCATAAGAACAACTGAACACAGCCTCCTGGTTAAAAATGCTTTTTGTTTCAACTGGTGGCCCAGTGCATGGATTCGTGCACATTGAAAGGAAATTAATTAGAAGAAATATTTTAATATCGCTATTCGCCCTTTTCTATAATAGAAGTATCAGAGATGAAAGAAAATTAGTAAGTAAAATGTATATGAAAATAATATATAAATTGATTAATAAATAATAACAACATGATATAACAACAAATACATGATACAAAAACATGATATAAAAACAACATTGATAAAAACAATGACTGATAAATTGATTAAACTTATTCTAATATCTCTCTGGATACCACATTAAGAGTAAAAACCCTCTCAGAGTGCTTGACTAATTTCCCTTGTGATGAAGTATTTACAACATTAGCTTTAATGCCACATGTTCTTCGAACTTGAAAGAAAGCAACATATAACTGACCATGTTCAAAAATGGGTTCAGGTAGGAATATTTCTACTCTGTCTAGAGTTTGTCCTTGTGATTTATTAATAGTCATTGCAAATAGTCATCATAAAACTGTCTTTGAATTAATTTAAATGGGAGGCCGGTATCAGACAGGGACAAATATCGTGCATGTGCTAGTCAATATTTATTTTTAAATCGCCAGTGCACATTATATGTACTGGCCGATAGGTTGGTTGGATGGTCGGATGGACTTATGGTTGGTCACTTAGCCTTTTATATATATAGATAAGGTGAAAAATATAAGAAAAACACTATTAGAGATTGAGTTGACCAGTGTGCTCTACTGAAATACTTTCATATTGTAAAAGGTGACTGTACTATCAGAGCATTTACACTGTATAATTACTGTAGTTACAACATATTTATTCCTGATGACTACTATTTTGTACTTTCTCTGTTAAGTGGCAATCTTCTTACTCTATGAACTAGACATGGGAAACTATGAATCATCTCCCAAAGGTTTTGCTTTTACTATGATGACTCCAGTGATTTTATTAGTTTTTAGTTGTATATTAACATACCACTTTTGCCTTATCCTATATAATAATAGCCTAACATGCTAAGTATCAGGTTGTCCAGTTGGCCTTTCAACCAATCAAAGTGTAATATGGTAATGATATGCTAAGGCCACTCAACCACTAGCTCTGATGTGCACTGACCACCAGGGGGCAGTTGACTGGCCGAACATTTGCTATGACCAGTATGTTAGCTTGCTGCTGAGATCCAACTGATCAGGACTGAATGGATTGAGCAAGATAGGCCGGGCATGCCCTGGGGCCCTCCCTCAGTCCATCTCTGGCTGGCCAACCTCCTGTGTCCCTCCCAGGCCCCAATCGTGCACCAGTGGGGTCCCTCGGCCTGGCCTGCACTCTCTTGCAATCCAGGACCCCTTGGGGGATGTTGGAAAGCCTATTTTGGCCCAACATGGAATGACCAGTCACTATGACACTCATTGACCACCATGGGGCAGACGCTCAATGTAGGAGCTTCCTCCTGGTGGTCAGTGCATTCCCACAGGGGGAGTGCTGCTCAGCCAGAAGCCGGGCTCGCGGCAGGCGAGTGCAGCAGCGGTGGCGAGAGCCTCTCCCACTTCCATGGAAGTACTAAGGACATCTGACTGACAGCTTAAGCCCGCTCCCTGTGGGCTCCCAGACTGCTAGAGGGTGCAGGTTGGGCTGAGGGGACTTCCCCCCACTCCCCAGAGTGCATGATTTTTGTGCACCGAGCCCCTAGTAAGTAACATAAATGTAATGCCCGTTTCTTAAAATGACAAGAACAAGATGTTATAATAAGGTTTTAAATGGAGATCATTTCTTGACAATGAAACCATGCTGGTTTTAATGTATGCTTTAACAAATTGTATTATGTAACTACAGCAAAAATAAGGTGTCAGCTAAACTGCTTAATTACTACCTGAGAAAGCAACAAATGGCCTATTACCTGGTTCCTTTTCATGCCATTTTGACATTACCCAGGCATGTAAGCCTTAGTAGAATGGCCTTATAATACAATGGATAAGCAATTCAATTCTGGAATCAGGCAAACTTGGGTATAAAACCTGCTCTTGCCTCTCATGAACTGTACAATGAGATAATTTTGTCCTATGTAAAACTCAGTTTTTCCATATTGGAAATGGAATAACAAAAAATAATATTTTCATGAGTTAATGCCTGGGATACTTAGGAGTCTAGTACAAAAGCAATTACTCAAAAAATGTTAGCTGGTGATAATATAATGAGTTTCAAATAAATCAAATTTGTGCAAAATGTATTGGAACAGATGAATCAAGTTATACAAGATCACAGATAAATTAATAAAATATTAACTGATTAGCAAACAACAGATACTTTTGGTGATTCTCAACCTAGTATTATTACTATACAGAGCTTCAGTCCATAGTGTTATTGAAGAGACCATGGAATCACTTAGTAACTATAAGAGATAGTCATCATATCATCATGACATCACTATGGCATAGGTTGTGTGGTATCCATTTTATAAGGGAGGAAACTGAGGGTAGGGATCAGAAAGTGATTTTTCAGGGTAAAACAAATGTGATAGGAGCAGGCTTTGACTCTATGAGCATTAACTTCCATATGTTGTATGCTTTCCAATAGCCTGCCATTCTAATTAGCATTTCTTAAATATAATTAGCAGTTACTTTTGTCAAAAGAGTCAAATCATCACTCCTGATCTAATAATTAAATGTGTATTGCTTGCTAAATACTATGCAACATGCTTTATTACATATTTTATAATATAACTAGAGGCCCAGTTCACGAATTTGTGCACAGGTGGGGTTGGCTGGCTCCATCCCTGATTGGGGCCTGATCGGGTCGGGCTGGTGGGGAAGGTGAGGGGGGCGGGGCTCCAGCAGTTGGCTGGCCAGCCCTACCCCCGATCAGGTCAGAGTGGGTGGGCCTATCAGGGGTGGGGCCGGCCAGGCGGAGGAGCCATGGATGGTTGGCCAGCTGGTTCTGCCCCTGATCAGGGTGGAGGTGGTCAATCGAGGCCACAGTGCTTGTCAAAGCAATCGGTTGTTCCAGTTGTTCTGGTGTTTGGTTGCTTGGCTTTTATAAACTAGTATATATATGCTTTAGTTATTAGCTATACTTGTTGGGCATCAATTCTGCTGCTAAACAACTTACCAGGGCCATTCCAAAGAAGATATATATATATATATATATATATATATATATATATATATATATATATATATATATATATATTCCTCACTCTAATGAGCTTACAATTTTGTAAAGGTAAGGAACAAATAATCAGAAATTTATACAGCGATGTAATGCATCACTAAAATGGATTTTTATCCTAGCACGCGATCTTAAAGGTAAAAAGACAAAGGTTTAGCAAATGTAAGAAACTGTCAGAGAATGATTAATATGTGGAATAGCCTGCTTTTAAACTCAAATTTTTCTACTGATCATTCTTTAAAAATGTTCATTATAGGATGCCGATAATCCTTAGCAGCAACAGGTTTTTGATGCTTGGATACCCAACCCCTTTGGGTAGCTGCATCTTGATTGGTGTGGTTATAGACTTGTCTGGCTCTGACCTTAGAAACTGTTTTATAACATACTAGAGGCCTGGTGCATGAAATTCGCGAACAGAGGGAGGGGTTCCCTCAGCCCAGCCTGCACCCTCTCCAATTGGGGTCCCCTTGGTGGATGTCCGACTGTCAGTTTAGGCCTGATCCTGCCTGCCTGCCTGATCGATCCTAACTGCCTCTGCCTGCCAGCCTGATCACCCCTAACTGCCCTTCCCTGCCAGCCTGGTTGCTCCCAACTGCCCTCCCCTGCAGGCCTGATCTTGCCCCCAACTGCCCTCCTCTGCTGGCCAATTTGGTTCTGATTGTTCGGTTTCTATGCTAGCATCAAAAGTTCTGCCTCCTAGGCAGCCACTGGTTCCCCACAGCACCCACATTTGGTTTTGATTGGCCGGTTCCTATGCCAGTCAGCATCTTCGGGTCTATCTCTGGTCCTGATCAGAGAGGTGGGGCTGAACAGCAGCCTCCCCGCTTCCCCGCCCCGCCCCTCCCCTCCAGGCAGGAGAGAAAGAAATGCCAGGCTGCTGGCGAAGCTCAGAAAGAAAGAGGAAGAGAAAGAAAGAGGCAAGTACTGATCAACAGCTGGCACTGAGGCTGTGGATCAGACCCTGCCTCTCTCTGGGTCTCAGCCCCCTGGGCAGTCAGTGCTGGGTCACCACGGCAACCAAGCACTGACTGAAGGACTTCCAGGTCAGTCAGTCTTGGGTAGTGATCCCTCGTTACAACCCTGGCCTTTTATATATTAGGATAATGATTGTAAAATATGGAAGATACTGTTGTTTGGATACTAACCACAATTTCCCACCTTTTCCTTTATTATAAATACCAAATTTGGATTTTTGGATTCTCCCTAACTCCAAAAAGTAAATCATAATTAGTTAAAAGAACCAGGGCAAACCCATTCTCCTTGACAGTATAAGCTTAGTCCTATCATACAGTTTTGGCAAGTGGATTGAGAAGAGACATCTGCTGGGAGCCATCTGGATAAAGTCCATTAAAGAGTTATACAGAAGGAAAGACTCCATTTTTATTTTATTTTTGGGAAAGACTCCATTTTATGCTCCTCTGCACTTTGCAGCTTTCTTGGGCCCATAAAATGCAAACCAACTTACTGAGAATGACAAATCATAGAGAGAAAGTTAGGTCATTGATTATGTCAATATATTACAGAATTATTGAATTCTTAAACTACTTGACCTCCAGACATCTCATTATGTGAAATAATGAATTTTTGTTTATCGTTTAAGTATGTTTGTGTTGGATTTATGAATTTTGTAGAAAAGAAATGTAAAAATATATATTTGTAGCATTCCTCACATAAGGTCTTTAAAATTTTTTTCCTTTTTATCTTGTTTGAATTTTTCTCATGTTCCTCCTCCCTTCTTTTTCTTTTTTAATCTTCACCTGAGTATATTTTTCCATTGATTTTAGAGAGAGTGGAAGAGAGAGGGAAAGACAGAGAGAAACATCAGTGTGAGAGAAACACATTGATTGGTTGCCTCCTGCACACACCCTGACCAAGGCCTGGGCCTGGAAGGAGCCTGCAACCAAAGAATACGCTCTTGACCAGAATCAAACCCTGTGCCCTTCATTCTGCAGACCAATGCTCTAGCCACTGAGCAAAACTGGCTAGGGCTCTCCTCCCTTCTAATATGCATTTTAATCACATGTACATATTACAGTCATATTGAAGGGCCTAAGATAAAGTTTAAATTTTCTGATTGGGCCCAACTTCGGATATCTGATGTTGATTTGTGAAAAAGGCTATGGTTATGAGGCACTTAAGAGACACTTGAAGATACTTATGGATTATGTGGCTTCAAAAACAGTATGTCTGATAATTGGCTCAAAGATGGTGCTGAAGAAAGAGCTATGGCTGAAGAGAAAAGGGAAGTAGCCAGCTTGAGATACAAATTATTGAAATTAAATCAAAAGATTGCAATGCTGCAAGAACCTGTATTGTAAAACTCATGCCAGGAAGACCCAACACACAAATGCCTGGATGGCACCTTTGGACCATTATCTGTGAGTGGTGGAGAGTGCTGCCCTTCATTGAAAGACCCACCTATGAGACCTCTTTCTGCTAAGCAGCTCAATCAAAGAGATGTGTCCAGAAGTGTGTTTGGTCCAGAATCTGGTGCAGTTCCCATAATAAACAGCAGCCCAAGAAGCTCTTCCCTTTCTAAAATGATGGGTGAGGGCAAGGTGAATAGGCTTCAGAAGGGCCCTCTCTTTCTCCCACGTGCACTCCCCCTTGGGAGACCCTATACCACTACCCATTTGATGTGAACCACCTGCTCAATTCTGCAGACTATGGCCATTTCCTCCACCATTTAGTCCTGGTTTATGGCCACCTCTCTCTTGAGCCAAGAGGATATGCCCCAGGCATTCCACCTGGAAAATGGGATGTGCCTTTAAATCCTCGAGAATTTGTACCAGGACACATATTTTAGAAGGTTAATATCTCTTGATCCTCAAAAACCATGTTTTTAAATGTCTAACCCAATTTTTGAATTAAAATAAACCTGGAATGCTTGACAAACTATATTTTACACTAAAATCATGTTTATTCATAATGCAATGGCATTTAATCTCTTTCATTGATTAAATTTGAAAATTTTAAGCAACAAAAAATAAATTCATAATGTGTCTGAATTTCTAAAAGTAGATTAGAAACAGGGCAATAAAACTATTTGCAATATATAGTTTTAGATTGCAAATAAATAGAAAAATGATTCTTGTTTACTAATTTTGTTGCAGGAATAAAAGGCATATGTAATAGTGTAAAAAAAAATCCAAGAGAAATGAGTATTTTGCTATGCAAATGTGCTAAGCTGTATTATTCTACTTTCAATCAAGGCATAGCAGTACTGCAGGGAAGCTTACAGAAAATAGATGTATTTGTTATCTTTTTTTTTTTTTTTTTGCTTGACTGTATAGTAGATATTTATATACAAAAAAGAGGGAGACAACATTAGCTTTGCCTACAGAGTGGCTACCACATGGAGATGGCAATTGGTGGACAGGTAACTGAACAGTTACAATTTACTGCCACAAGTGCTAAATGCAGAAGTGCCAAGCAGTACTTCCAGGGATGCCTAACTGTCTGAGAATTGATGGTGGAGGATTTCCAGTGGGTTAGAGAAAAGACATTCCACAGAGAAGGAAGCACTTCATCTGAATTTTAAAGAATATACCCAAGAGGCTATAAATAGTAGAGAGTAGTTAGAATGCATCCTTCATGTGGAAGGGTGGCAGGAAATTAAGCTGGAAAGGTAGGGAGAAACCAGATTGTAAACAGGGAAAAAATTGTGAGGAACTACATTAAGGTAGTGAGAAGTAACCTCGTCAGCTGATGAGGCTCAATGGTTGAGCATCAACTTACAAATCAGAAGGTCACTGATTTGATTCTGGTCAGGGCACATGCTCAGGTTGCAGGCTCTATCCTCAGTGTGAGACTGGTAGGAGGCAGCCAATCAATGATCCTCTCTCATTAATGATGTTTCTATCTCTATCTCTTCCTTCTTCTCTGAAATCAATAAAAGTATATTTAAAAAAAACATAGTGAGAAGTGAACAGTTGAATGAGTTAATTGGTAAGATGGCTATTTAACTTATTAAATGCGTCCTCTAAACTAGAATGATTTTTGAGTGAAAAGGAGCACAATTCATAATCATGATAGATAACAGGTATAAATGGGGACTGTTTGGGGTGAACTAGGTTACATGGGCAGCCTTGTCAAATTGGAATATATTCAAGAGCTCTTCGACAGAATTAATGTACATAATGGCCAATTTCTTCCGAAGGTGGTGAGTGAAGACAAAGAGCATGGGATCACCTTCAGGCTTTTGATGAAGGCAAGACTGATGGTAATTACTTTCAGTGTGGTAAGAAATATGGAAAAAGGATCAGGATTTCAGGGAAGGAAATACGTTGAGTTTGAGATACTTGTAGGAAATTTGCATAGTCATGTCTATAGGAACCTGAAATCAAGATTAGAAAATCAACAGAGAAATCTTCAGTTCTAAGATAAAAATTTGAAGAATTATTAAAATGAGATGGGATTTGAAGCTGTATGAGAGTTACTTTTGTCTTCTTATCTCACTATATAGACTGAGGAAAGATAACCAAAGAATTCTCATTAAAAAAAAAAGTGTCATAAAAAAACAGAGAAACCAATGGAGGAAACTGAAAAAAGTAACTAAAGGGACTGGAAGAAAATAAAGATAGTGTAATGGAAGAAAAGATGAGAGTTATTTCAGGAAGAATGCTTATGTGCTGATTATTTTATCTGAAAACAGATCTCCCTTATCTGTGAAAACCCCATCTCCTGTAGTCCCTGTCTCCTAACACATACCTCCCCACCTGCCCCACCTCCACGCTCTCCCCCCCCCCCCAACACACACACACTTTAGCACCAAGGTTGATTATTTGATGCCTGTTATTATGGCATATCTTTCTCGGGTAATGATGACTGATTCAAGGATAGTCACATTACTTAAATCTATTTCTCCCAGGTATTTTTATCTTGATTGAATTGGCATTTGGAGACATGCTGATATGAAGTGAAGCATTCCAATACCAGAGTTCAGAAGATACTGTCCATGAGATCCTGACTGAAATCTATGACTTAGCCCTAATTCCTGTACTTCATAAACCCTGGTTAGTATGTCTTTCCTTAGATTCTGTGAATCAAAATAAACTTTCCAAATGTTGTCTAGAATTAGTTTCTGTGGCTTGAAATGAAAGAACTCCAAATGATGCTCAAATTAGTAACCGGAGTATAGTGTTACATGTAATGTTATCTAACAAGTTGTTGGTTGAGTAGATGTGGGTGGAGGACAATTAAGTTCCTCTCCCAAAGACATTGGCAGACTCCTTAAAATACAGCAAAGCCTCCAATTAATCTACTATCTGTTGTTTTTTATGAACCAAACCATGTGTTAATGAAGTTGGGGTGTTACACACGATATAAAACATGTTGTCTTCAACATGGTTCTATGAAAAGACAATACTTTACCTGAGCTGTTTCATGGGGAAGTAAAGAAGTAAGGCTATTCAGCCTGCCAGAGGTCATTTCTGATTTTTGCTAGCAGTTAAATGCATGAGTTAGATTCTCTTCTCTTACTAAAATTAATGTGAAATTAAGCAGGAGCAATGAGGTGTGGTGGTAGATTAATTTGAAACAAATCAGACCCACAGAAGGTGAGGAGACAAATTGACACCCAGTCTTCTACCACACACCTCCTGATCTACATCTTCTGCTTGATAAATAAAAATTATTATTACTAATGTAAAATAAGAAATTAACTCCTGTATGGTAGTGGCAAGTGGGGATACTAGGTTAATAGTGCTATATAATTGCTGCCTTTTGCTTAGTATTTCCCCCCACCCCCTGAGGCAAATACAAGACATGACTTAGGTTCATAGATCTTGACTTATCAAAAATTCTGTTTGGTTACTAACTCAAACTAGTCACAGGTACAAACAACCCAGCAGTTATCTAAAATCATAAGGAAGTTGTATAACCAAGAGATCCCCAAACCTCAAAAGGGGGGCTCATTGTTTGCTTAAGGCCTATATGGTCTCCTGGTTTCCAAACCCCAGCCACCAGAAATTGATCTGCAAAAACAGAAAAGTCTCCCCCCAAAACATAGAACTTCTACATTTTGCCTCTTTTACATAGCAATAGAGGGTGATGGATTTGCCTCTTTTACATGGCAATCAATAGAGGTCTCCTGCCCTAACTGGTTTGGCTCAGTGGATGGAGCGTCGGCCTGCGGACTGAAGGGTCCCAGGTTCGATTCCGGTCAAGGGCATGTGCCTTGGTTGCGGGCACATCCCTAGTGGGAGGTGTGCAGGAGGCAGCTGATGGATGTTTCTCTCTCATTGATGTTTCTAACTCTCTGTCCCTCTCCCTTCCTCTCTGTAAAAAATCAATAAAATATATTAAAAAAAAATAGAGGTCTCCTGTGGAGCCAAACCACAGCTCCTTGGTCAATTGACCAAGGAGCTCATTCCTCTGCCATGCAGAGAGGCCTTGCTATCCTTGACTTTCATGGTATGCTCTATGTCCTCACCCACTTTCTCTAATACCATACATCACAATCTCTTTTGCATCTATGCCTTTGTGTATTACATTCTTTTCCTTCTTCACATCTCGTGTTCACTTTATTTCCCAAGACAATCCTATGCATTCTTCAAATCCCAGCATATGAATGAACCTAAAACCCAACTCGCCCTAATCCCCATCCCCTATCCGAATCTGATGTCCAACTCCATGCTCCTACTACAGCTAGTGCTTTTCTGTATTTCCATTAATTTTTTTTGCTACATGGTTTTTCTCTTCATTATGAAACTATGCATTGCTTTAAGTCAGAGTCGGTTTCATTGCCCTTTGTTTTTACAATGCTTAGCTTAGTCCAACATCTGCTTTCAAAATTACAAATATTATTAAGTGCCCAACAAATTCTCTTTGAATGCATAAAGAAATCAATCAGTATAGACTATTCACTCAAGAAGATCTGCTATGAAAGAATTTGCTGTGTAGATTAAGAACTCAATAATTAATGTGAGCATTAATTGAGTTCTTACCATGTCCCAGTTTCTATTTTATGGGCTTTCTATTTTATAACTTATTGAATCTTCAAAATAATCTTTTTTAAAGTAGCTACAAATTATTATCCCAGTTTACTGATGAAGAAATAAAAAATAGAGAAGGTAAATAATTTACCCTAAATTATACAATTAATGGTGTCAGAGAAGAATTTAGTCACAGATATTTTGCCTTGTTACTGACCTCTATTAACTATTACTTTATACCAGGGGTCCTCAAACTTTTTAAACAGGGGGCCAGTTCACTGTCCCTCAGACCGTTGGAGGGCCAGACTATAGTTTAAAAAAAACTATGAGCAAATTCCTATGCACACTGCACATATCTTATTTTTAAGTAAAAAAACAAAATGGGAACAAATACAATATTTGTATTTGCATGTGGCCTGCAGGCCGCAGTTTGAGGACCCCTGCTTTATACTATCCTTCTTGAACATGAAGAAACTAGGTGGAAAGGCCATTTGTTTGATTTCTTTTTTTTATTTAATGTTTACATGCTGCATCTACAAAAATCAAATGATCAGGATAAGTGAGTTTATCTGTTTATTTGTTTCTGTTTTTTTGGTGTTATCGAGACAGTGTATTTGTAATACCCCAGTGATTATCTGTATATATAAAGAGCCAGGGGCCATCACATCCGCAAAAACTGAATGGACGACTGAACAGGCTGAGTGGGGCGACCAGGCTGGCAGGGGGGTTAGTTAGGGACGACCAAATGCCTGAGCAGCAGGCTGTGTGGGGTGATCTGGCTGGCAGGGGGGTTAGTAAAGGATGACCAAACGACTGAGCAGCAGGCTGTGTGGGGCGACCAGGTGGCAGGGGGAGGGCAGTGAAGGGCGACCAAATGACCAAACAGCAGGCTGCGTGGGGCGACTAGGCCAGCAGGGGGGTTAGTGAGGGACGACCAAACCACTGAACAGCAGGCTGTGTGGGGCGAACAGGCCGGCAGAGGGGGGCAATGAGGGGTGACCAGGCCAGCAGGGGGAGCAGTTGGTGGTAACCAGGCCAGCAGGGGGGACACAGTAAGGGGCAATCAGGTTGGCAGAGGGGGGCAGTGAGGGGCTACCAGGCTAGCAGGGGAGCCAGTGAGTGGTGACCAGGCTGTCAGGGAGGGCAGTTGGGGGCAACCAGGCCTGCAGAGGGAGGCTGTTGTGGGCAACCAGGCTGGAGGGGAGAGGCAGTAAGGGGCAATCATGCTGGTGGCGGGGGGGGGCAGTTAGGGTGACCAGGCCAGCAGGTTGGCAGGCAGAGGTGGTTAGGGGAGATCAGGCAGGCTGGCAGGCAGGTGAGCAGTTAGGAGCCAGCGGTCCTGGATTGTGAGAGGGAAGTCCAACTGCCGGCCTATACCAGCAGTCGGACATCCCCTGAGGGGTCCCAGATTGGAGAGGGTGCAGGCTGGGCTGAGGGGACCCCTACCCCCATGCATGAATTTCGTGCACCGGGCCTCTAGTAGTCTATAAGACTAAACATGTCTTTTGTATTCTTTCTGACATATAAGAAAATGTCAAAATAAATCAGATTATAGGTCAGGCAAGTATTGTCATAACACTTGTAAAAAGTTAACTTATTTTGAACATGTCATAGAAATATTTCAAGTGGTCACATAGACACTTTTTCATGATTGTGCCACCAGTTGTTCTTTAGAATTAAGTAAACTTGGCTGTGTTAACTGGTTATCGGTTCTTTTGACTAAATTTTTTATTAATAATAGAAAACCCTGAGTTTATATATTTTAAAAGTAAACCAAATTAATTACTTCTTCATTAATTTGAATTTACTGACTGGATTAAACTGGCTAGTAAATTACTACCATTTACTTTCTGACTTTATAATCCTCCAAAACTTATTTTCTATACTTTATTTTTTGTTCATTTATGGTGTGTTTTTCTTATTGATTTATGTATTTTTCTCATTGATATATGTAGTATTCATTAATTTTGTGATCACTATTTTTATGAATTATTATTTAATATAATGTACATATTTAGGATTTCTTTTAATTACTATATGCTAAATGTTTTGACTATTATGATATTTAATGAGAAAGAGCCCCAGAGTTATGTTACTGAAGTTGCACCAATAATACGCCCAATAGTTTAAACATTGGCAAATAAATGAACAGCTGACTGAATTTTTCATTTTTATTATTAGTAATATCAGTTTCTAAGCCTCCATTTTAATATTTAGAATATAGGTGTTTAGAATGATTAAACATTTAAAATGAAAGATACTGAGCAATAGTGCACTTTTCTGATTTTTGTATTGCAAACATTCTGCTGAGTACAGAGATGAAATAAGTCTGGCCTCCAGTTTTCTGCTCTAATCATTGGCTTTATTCAAGTAAAATTCTATGCAATTAAAAAGCTGTCAGTTGTGAGATCCCATATAGCCAAGTCCTGTGGCTCTGATTTATTTGCTGTTCACTAAAGGGTGTGATTTTGCTCTCAAAAAGCTTTACACTTGGCAGAACATTTGAAAATCTCTAATTTTCAATCTATAGAAATGAGACTTTGAAATATACAAGACATAGGTGTTCTTGAATATTAAAGAGAATTAAGTTTGGTTACATAGCTATTAAAATTATATTCTAAATTTGGCAATAATTTAATTAGTCCCTTATAGAGAGAATTTAATAAAGTAAATGACAAAACTAAATACAGTATAATCTAACTAAAATATTACTTAACTTACCCCAAATTCATATTTGTTGTTCTTACATGTTATTTATCTTTATATGTTATATATATCCTGTCATTTCACAATTGAAATTTAAGACTTTAACCTGGTCTAATTTGAGGGCCAGGTATTTTTTACTAATTGCTCATTTTCAGTGTATACAGAGATATTTGAATCCAAATATTATATTGTCCTTATCATCTCATCTTTCAGTTAGATTCATGTTACAACAATCCAGTATGGCTGTTTGGAGGGGAATATTGGAAGAAACTGTTAATAAGGCTTATGAATACTCTCAAATGTTTTTCACTGGAATATTAATTTAATGTAACCTAACATAACAGTAATACACTGTGGAATATGAGTTTAGGCCACACAAAATAATACTTTATGTCCTAACAATACAAATAATTTTCACACAGAATTTATAAGCACATAGTATTTATGAACTTATCATAACAAAATATTTTCCTGCAATTATATTTAGAACCAAATAAATATAATCTCTAAAGCAAGAGAAATGCTCAAAGCATGTGCATTGCTGTGCCCAATATGCAGTTGGTGAACCGATAAATTACACAGTAATATTATAAATGTTTCTGGAAAGTTTGGGCTACATTTGTTAGTAACGAACATTTCAGAGATGATGACAATAAGCTTAATCACTTCAAATATATTTTTCTTAGCTAATCTGGCTGGCTGGGCAGGTACCTCCCTTGTCCTCACACCTTCATGAGCATTCCCAAAGGGGCACACTTGAAGGAAGCCAATGACCTTTTCTTATTCAGTAGAGTTGGTCTTCCTCTGAGCTTCATCCTCCCCATGCCAGAGACCACCACTAGTATAGTCCAAGGTCTTAGTAGCTCTCACCGAGATTATTGCAGTAGCTTTCTGAATGGTCACTTATTTCCAGTCTCATTTTTAATAGCCACTAGATTCATTTATTTAAAGCACTAACTAACCCAGCCCCCAAAACCCCATAATTTAAACTCTCCAGGAAGAGTTTGAACCTCATACATTGGTGGGAATTTAAAATAGAGTAGATATTTTGGAAAATGGTTTGGGAGTTTCTTCAAAAGCTAAATATAAATCTACCATTTGACCCAGGAAGTTTACCCTCAAGTATCTACCCAAGAGAAATGAAAACATATGTGTGATCAAAGACTTGGATGTGAATGTTTATAGTAACATTATTCAAAATAAACAAAAAATGGTAACAATCCAAATGTTTATCAATGATGAATAGATAAACAAATTATGGTATATCCATACCATGGAATACTATTTGACAATACAAAGGAATAAACTACCAACACATGTTACAACAAGGGTAAACCTAAAAAAACCTTATGTAAAATGAAAGAAGCCAAATGCAAATGACTACATATTGTTTGATTCCATTTATGTGAAGGATTCATAAATGGAAACTCTATAAATACAGCGAGAAGATTAGTGTTTTCCTGGGCCTGGGTGCAGGACTGGAGAGTGACTGCAAATGGGTATGAGGGGTATATTGGAATAATGAAAACATTCTAAAAGTAAAATTGTGTTGATAATTTTACAACTCTATAAATTTAATAAAAATCATTAAATAGTACAAGTGCATTTTAAACTATGTGAGTTATACCTTAATAAAACTATAAAAAAACAAAGGGAAAGCTTGTGTGGGGATAGAGGACATATGAAAATTTTCTGTATCTTCCCTTCAATTTTGTTCTAAACCTAAACTGCTCTTTAAAATAGTCTTAATTTAAATTACAAAAATAAAATAAAAAGGAATATGGTGAATTTTTTTAAAAATACAGTAAAATCAGAGATTCTTAGAGATAAATTAAAAATTGGAAAACTGCCTAAAAGAAACAAAATTCAGCAACAATAAGAGCAAACTCTTCAGAAGCTCCTGAACCCAAGATCCAGCTGGGTTCCTATATGTTGTTCACAGGATGCTCCCCACTTTTGTCTCTTGCCTACCTCACCATTCACATCTCATTGTCTGGTATCACTAAGTAAACTCTTGTAGTATTACTGGTAGTTCCTTGCACATTCTGGGCTGTTTCTTGAGTCTATGAATTTTCTCTTTAACCTGTACATGAAATGTTACTCCTATTATCCATCTATCCCAATTCCTTTACCAAGCATGCTTCTTACTTACCCTTTAAACTTCAGCTCATGCCATATCTCCAAAGAAACTTACCTTGCTCTTCATGTTATTCTGCCAACCATCAAACCACAGAATGAAGTTCTCTCACAAGTGCTTCCATAATACCTCCAAATATCCAACAATATGTTTGTCTAGCTGTTTATTTCTGCACTAGAGGCCCGGTGCACAAAATTCGTGCAATGGGGGGTGGGGTTCCCTCAGCCCAGCCTGCCCCTCTCACAGTCCGGGAGCCCTCAGTGGATGTCCTACTGACAGCCACAGTCTGGCAGCAGAGGCTCGGAGCAGGCGTCGTGTGTGTGTGTGTGTGTGTGTGTGTGTGTGTGTATCTGCTAGAGATTCAGAATCAGTATTTATGGAGCAGTCTCACCCAGCCTGATATGAATTATTTCTTCAACCTTTTTTTTTGGCAGCTGAATTCTAGAGAGATGACATAACGACATCTACATGAGAACACAGGTTAAAATCTTTCATTATGAACTCACATCCATTTCTGTTTTCGAAAATGTGAAATGGCAGTCTTTTGACCAAATCCATCACTTGCATACAGGATGGATCAAGTGTTTGTGTGTGTATTGTGACTGGTGACTCACAATGATGACAGATCACACTGCCTCACAGGCTGTCATTTCCGGACATGATTTACAGTTCACAGTAGAGACCACAAGGAGAGGTGGAGGGCCACTTGGGGACCACCTGGTATAGGTGAGGGATGGAGTATCATTTCAGCTGTTATGAGATCACCTCATCAGGAGGGTTTGAGAGCTAGTCGATAGGCAGTAGGTAAACAGATAAGCCAGGCAAACTAAATACCACCAAATGATGGATTTCAGTCCTGGGAGCACTGATACATCTAGGGGTCTCACAATGCTTCACTTAGTAATTCTGTAACTACGTAGGGGATTGTGGCATTACTAAATTCAGCTGTACAGTGAAACGAAGCCACAGACATGAACACTATTTCCTAGAGCAGTATTAGCAAGCGGATATTCAATACAGTATAAGTGATTTGCTAGTTTCAAGGCCATAGGGATCATCATTGAAAACAAAATGCATAGCAAGTGTTCTAGTACAAACTCTGAGGAGAAACATGTTATTTATTTATAACCATGAAAGAAAATATGATAAAAATCCCTTAGAAAAGGGTAGGAAGAGCAATGTGCAGGCCTGTGAATCACTGGTGTTGACTCACCGGTTGTTGAGCAGAATTCTACGCACCCCGCAGGGCTATCAGCTTTAGACTTGCAGAGAGGGCAGTGATGTCTTCCTAAAAGTGCATGGAACTTCCGAAAAAGGCAGAGGCTGTCTGGCTACACAATCAGCTACAGCTTTAGTGACAGCAGCATGGAAGTTTCATTGTCCTTGCTATGCTTTTAACTTTAAAATGTATTAAAGAATACAGAGGACAGTTAAGATGGTAGAGGAAAGACGTTTCTGCCCTGTTCTTTGAAACTGAACTTAAAACCAAATCACAGAAAAAAGAAGCAGAAAAGAAAACTTGGAGTCTGCAAAATGTTGTGAAATTTATCTGTAGGTGAAATGAGAAACGCAGCAAGAGGTGTGCCTTCATGTATGCAGGAGGCAGGCAGAATTATCCAAGGGTAAGTTGCACTTTCAGAAAGGTCAAGTTAGTGACCTCTTCGAACAGCAAGGGCTCAGTTGCTTTGTGGGATGTTGGGCCATCACTAACTCTGTTGGGCAGAAAAGACTGACAGGGAAGGTAGAGCTAAATGAAGAGAGAGAGAGAGAGAGAGAGAGAGAGAGAGAGAGAGAGAGAGAGAGAGAGAGAGCCTTCAGCCTGGTGGGTAGAAGAAAAAAGGTGGTAGCAAGCAATCTTTTAGTTAATTATTTGTTCCACAAAATTAATATAAACTCCAAATCACTACTCAAAAGCTGGTGGCATACTTTACTGTGAAATATGGAAAGTATATGTAACCCAGAAAAAAATCAAAACCCTAGGAGAGGCTTTCTTTGGGAGGTATTTCAAAACAAGGTATCTGAATTTAACCTCCTTGAATATACATCTGGCTACAGTGTTGCTCTTTTTTTAACATTATCCCCTAATGCATACCTGACCTTGGGGGAAAAAAATCAACAAGGATAAACAGAAAAGAAGCACATGAGAGCTGCATAAAAATTCTGAAATAGAAAAAAGGTAAGAACATGTCAAAAATATCCTGTCATTAAAGACATGAAAATTATGAGAAAGCTCTTCCATCACAATTCAAAAATTACTTTATATATATATAGTTTATGAAATATATAGTCAAGGTAATTCCAAGAAAATCTAAAAACAGGGAACATGCTTACCAAATGACAAGATTAAAACATACACATACAAGAGACATAGACATATAGCAAAAATAAAATAAAATAAAACAAATAAATAACATTAAACTATGCAAAGTATAACATAAAAATAAAATGCCAGAGCTAATTATTATATGAGTAAATATAGGTGGGATAAAGTCATTTATTAAAAGCAAAAGTCCCTCAACTATGATAAAAAAGTAATACAGATGTTATATATGTTGCCTAAAACTAAAATAAGGGGTGGATATAAAATAGAGGATAACAAATTCAAAGTAGAAACATGTAAGGGTTATTTTTTTTTAATTTATTTATTTATTTATTTTTTATTGCTTAAAGTATTACAAAGGGTATTACATATGTATCCATTTTATCCCCCCGCCCTAGACAGTCCCCTAGCCTCCCCTATCCCCCAGTGTCTTATGTCCATTGGTTATGCTTATATGCATGCATACAAGTCCTTTAGTTGATCTCTTACCCCCCTACCTCCTGCCCCCCAACCCTCCCTGGCCTTCCCGCTGCAGTTTGACAATCTGTTTGAGGCAGCTCTGCCTCTGTATCTATTATTGTTCAAAAGTTTATAATGGTCTCTATTGTCCATGAATGAGTGAGATCATTAGGGTTATTTTATTAAAATAATTCAAGGTATAATTTTAGGGAAAACACCTTAAATTATCAAATAAAATTCACTTAATAAGAAAAATATCAAAACCCACAATTAAGATTTCATAAACTATATGCCATACCATCAACATTCAAAAGTTTTAAAATTTGGCAAATATAAGCAGTAGGCAGAAATATGATGATAGGACATGCAATTAGTCTCTCTCAGCCCTTGATAGGTGTATTACACAAATGTTATATAATGTTTAAAGGAACTCAATAACATAATTAAAATAATTAATGTTGATAAACAACAAAATGTATACCTACAATTAGAATTCAACCTTTTCCCAATTTCCATTGAAAATGTATGGGTTGATCATGTTTCATGCCACAAATAAAACCTCAATAAATTTCACTAAGTAGGTATTATGCACACCACATTTTAAATCATAATAAAATAGTATCAGAAACCAGTTACAAAAATAAAAAACAAACCTCAAACCACATAAAAATTAAAATACATATGAAAGCAATACTTGGGTCGAGAAACCAAAATTTATGTTGCAGAATAAGTAGGAATATTAATTATAAAACTTCATAAGAGCTTATAAAATAGGTATAGTCCCAGTGCTTAAATTAGTAAAACATATTGCAATAAGTACTCATATTACTAAATTAACATGAGTAAATAAATGAGTTTTAATTTTAGTATAAGTACAATATACTAGTTCTGTGAAAGTACTTAATAAGTAGAAGGGATAAATAGATGAAGCTATATAGGTTATTGCCACAAAAATATAATAAAATGTACATAAGCTAAGAGCTGTGTCTTTGGTATGAAAACCTCATTTTAACAAAAAGTTATATATTAGATAAATTAATTATGAAAAAAAGGTGAAAGACAGGTAAAATACAAACTAATAATGGGTATATAATCACACATACAGAATTTTAAAATGGTACATTTCTAAACTCTCTATAAATAATTTTAAAAACCTGAATGAAATAAATGAACTTCTGAGAAAATATAAATTACTAAATCTGACAACAGAGGATTTAGAATATATAAGACTTATTATTCCCTGAAAGAGACCCAAACCAGACAGCCTCACAGGCAAATTTTAGAAAAGCATCAAAGAGAAGGAAAATTATCAGAGGAGCCAGTGGGGATAAGACTGACAGCAAGAGCAAGAAGGAGCAAGAAACAAAGAGAAGTTTCCAAATTTCTTCTCTGAAACCACCATAACCTTGATGCTAAGGCCTGGCAACCAAAGTGTGTGAGCGCACACACACACACACACACACACACACACACACACACACACACTAACAAATAGCACATAAGAATAATGCCTCAAAAATCCTAAAAAAAAATTGGCAAAGAGAATCCAAAAGCACTTTAGAAGAATCACACATTATGAAATACTTCTCCCTAAGAATGCAAAAAGATTCAATAATGGGAAATATTTATGTATAATTGAGGGATGATACCTGATTATTAGTAGTCTGTAGAGTCAGAAAATATTTATAATACAATCTATTCTCTATTAAAAGTTAATTTAAAAAACACACACTATAATGCATGGAAATTTTCTTAACACCCAGACATGTATACACACAAAAAAACACAAGCCAGCATCATCCTTACTGATGAAACACTAGACACATTCCCATTAAATTTAAGGTAAAGACAAAACCCAAGATCATGAAAAAACAGGTTAATAAGTACAAGTATTCAAATGCTATCTGATCATATCAACTTATGCAGAAGTATTTGACAAAATGAAACACCCATTCATAATAAAATCTCAACAAGTTAGGAATTGAAGTGAATTATCTTGACTTGATAAAGAGCATCTACAAAATTCTTACAACTATTATAATTAGTAGTAAAAGACTGAGTGCTTGCCCTTATGATTAGAAGAATTAGATAAGGTTACTCACTACCATCTTACTGCTCTTATTCAACATAGTACTGGAAGTTCTAACCAGTGCAATAAGGCAAGGAAAATAATCAAAAGGCACACAGACAGGAAAGTAAACTCTAAAACTATCCTTATTTGCATCATTATCTATGTGGAAAACCATAAGGAATCTATTTAAAAAATCTAAATATTTCTAGAACTAAAGTGAGTCCAGCAAGGCCTCAGGATACATGGCCAACGTACAAAAATTAATGCTATTTTTATATATTAACAATGCATTTATGTATGGAAAATTAAAAACATAATACTATTTACTCCAAATACCATAAGACCCCAAACATAATAAAATAATTATAAAATTAAGAAAACATACTATATCTCTATTAATAAAAGGGTATATGCTAATTAGACTGGACATCTTCTGGATGTCCTTCCGGACAAAGCCACAGTGGCGAGGGCCAAGGCAGAGGCGATTAGGGTTGATCAGGCTGGCAAGGGAGGGCAGTTAGGGGCGATCAGGCAGGTAGGGGAGTACAGCTAGGGGGCGATCAGGCTGGCAGAAGAGGGCAAGTAGGGGGTGATCAGCCTGGCAGGGGAGCAGTTAGGGATATCATACCAGCAGGCAGAGGAGGTTAGGGGTGACCAGACAGGCAGGCAGGCGAGTGGTTAAGAGCAAGCAGTCCCAGATTGTGAGAGGGATGTCTGACTGCAGGGATCGGGCCTAAACCAGCAGTCAGACATCCCCAAGGAATCTCAGATTGAAGAGGGTGCAGGGTGGGCTGAGGGACCCCTCACCCCTGTGTACAAATTTCATGCACTGGGCCTCTAGTACTAGTAATAAAAGCCTAATATGCAAATTGACCAAATGGTGGAACAACCACCAGAATGACCAATCACTATGATGCGTACTGACCACCAGGGGTCAGATGCTCAACACAGGAGCTGCCCCCTGGGGGTCAGTGCACTCCCACAGGTGAAACGCCGCTCACCCAGAAGCTGGGCTCACGGCTGGTGAGCACAGTGGCAGTGGCGGGAGCCTCTCTGGCCTCCATGGCAGAGGCAGCACTAAGGAGTAGCTTGCCGAGCTGTAAGGAGCAGTGAACAGGCAGGTGGTAAGGAGCAAGAAGTCCTGGACTATGAGAGGGCACATGCTGGGCTGAGGGACTGCCCCCTGCCCAGTGCACAAATTTCATGCACCAGGCCTCTAGTGTACAGAATAAGTATGCTGGAAAAAATAAAATGTTAATGAAAAAAATCTGAGGAGATAGGGAGATATAATGTGTGGAAGGAAGGGAAAACAGCATAATCCAGATATCATTTCTCCCCAAAATTATCTACAGGTTCGACTCAGAAAATCCCAGCAATGTTTTGTAAATGGTGACCAGATCATTCTAAAATTTGTATGGAAATGCAAAGAAACTAAAATAGCCAAAACTGTTTTGAAAAAGAATACCGTTAGAGAATTCAGTCTTAATGTGTAACTATGGTAATTAAGATGGTGTGCTATTGGCAGAGAGACAGATACATAGGTCAGCGGACTGAATAGATACCCACAATGGGAACATACAACTATACCCAACTGATTTGTGACAAAGTTGCAAAAATGATTAAATGGAAGGAGGATAACTTTCTAATGGAGCAATTGGGCCTCCATAGGCAAAAATTAAACCTAAACCTCACCCCTTATACAAAAATTAACTCAAAATGAATCAGAAACTTAAATGTATAACATAAAACCAATAAAACCTCCAATGCAGTGGATGTGGATATGGCTAAGTGGTTGAGTGTTGACCATGAACCAGGAGGTCACAGTTTGATCTAAGTCAGAACACATGCCTGGGTGGCAGGTTGGATCACCAATGGGAGGCGTGCAGGAGGCAGCTGAATGATGGTGATTCTCACTCCTTATTGATGTTCTTATGCTTCTCTTCCTCTCCCTTCCTCCCTCTGAAATCAATAAAAACATTTAAAAAATTTAACTTCCAGAAAGATTATAGAAGAAAAATTTTCAGCATTTATGGCTTGAAAAAGTGTTCTTAGATTTGAATCCAAAATCATGATTTATAAAGGAAAAATTAGATAAATTGAATCAAAATTGTAATTATTTGCTCTCTGAAAGTCCATGTGAAGAGTACGAAAAGACAGCTACACATTGAAAGAAAATATTTCACTATCACATATTCAATAGAGTAGTATTTAGAACATAAAAAAAAACCACTCAAAATGCCTCAAATAAAACAAATGAAAACATGCTCAAAAGTTATGAAGAAACTTTTACTGAAGAGGATATAGAAATGGCAATAAGCATATGAAAAGATGTTCAAGGTTGTTGGGTACTAGAGAGATGCAAATTAAAACCACAATGAGATATCACTAGAAACTTATTATGGAGCTAAAATAAAAATGTAACACCAAATGCTGGCAGGTATGCCAAGAAGTTGTACCAGGCATATGTTGCTGATAGGAATGAAAAATGGTGCAGCCACTCTGGAAAAGCATATGGTAGTTTCTTAGAACACTGAACATGTGCTTACCATATGACTCAGCAATTTGCACTGTTGAGCATTTATCCTAGAAAAAAAAATGGAGGATTATGTTTGGGAAAAACCTGGAAACAGATGCTCATATCAGCTTTATTTGTAATAGCTCCAAACTAAAAACAACCCGCATGTCCTTCAATGTTTAAAGAAAGCAACTTTCAAAGATCCATTCCATGGAATATTACTCAGCAATACAAAGGAATGAACTATTTAAACACACTTTAAAGGATTTCAAGAGAATTACACTGAGTGAGAAAAGAGGCATTCTTGAAAGTTTTCATACTTTATGGTTCCATTTATATAACATTTTGGAAATGGAGAACAGATTTGTGGTTTTCAGGGGTTAGAGAAGGGCAGAAGGAGAAAGATGGCTATTAATAAAAAAGGTTAGCAGGAGAATCCTTGAGATAGAACTGTATTGTACTGTGCCTTGTCTAGTTGTGTTCACACAAATCTACATGTGATAAGATTATACAGAACTAAACACACACAAACACACACACACACAGGTAAAACTGGTAAAATCGGAAAAAGGTTGATTAATTATATTAGTGTCAATTTCTTAGTTATTGTACTAAGTTATGGACTATTTTAATAAGTTATGGAAAATGTTATCAGTGTGCTAAGTTATGGAAAACGTTACCAGAATTTAGTTAATGTACTAAGTTATGGAAAGTGTTACCAGTGAGGAAAACTGGGTGAAGGACACATGGGACATCTCTGTATTTTTTATATAACTGAATATGATCCTATAATATTCTCAAAATAAAAAGTTTTAAAAAATGTCACCATGGTTAATAAAACCCAAAATAAAAATTGAAAGAAAAATAAACTGAAAAATAAAAACCTGATAAGACAAGTGACAATGGGCTCATCACTTCCAACATATGAATTTCTAAAACAGAAAATCAGGTTAAGATTATGGACAGATAATTCAGAGAAAGGAAGACACAAAACCCTTTTAAATATATGGGAATATACTCATAGTTGCTAATCAGAAGACCATTGCAAATCAAACTAGAATGAAATATATTTTTTGCTATTAGACTTGACAGTATCACAAAGTTTGATAATAAATGGCATTGGCAGGAGGTATGAGGATGAAAGCACTTCCTGCATTGTTAGTCAGAATATAAATGGAAATATCATTTTGAAGGCTATTTACATGTACTCAATTGTGCAAGATTAAAAATATGCATATATGGCCTGGCTGGCATGGCTCAGTGGTTGAGTGTTGACCTATGAACCAGAAGCTCATGGCTCAATTCCTGGTCAGGGGCACATGCTCAGGTTGAAGGCTTGATCCCCAGTGTGGGGTGTGCAAGAGGGAGCCAATCAATGATTCTTTCATCATTGATGATTCTATCTCTCTCTCCCTCTCCCTTCCTCTCTGAAATCAATATAAAGATATATTTAAAATGATATACATATATGGATATGGGTATATATGCATACCAGTATATGTGTAAATATATATTACACACACATACATATGCCTAAACATACACATGTACCTCTGGAGAGTTCACACGTTACTCAATGGTGGCTGTCTCCAGGAAGACGAGGGTCTCAGTTTGGACAGCTGCAAACATTCTCCTTTAAGCCCATTGTCTGGTTTATAATGGGTAATGTTTATGTCAGTTTTCATTATTGATGTGTCCCCTCAAAGCCTAATATTTGCTTAGTATATTACAGTGACTAAATGGAACTGTATTTCTATGTTATTCACCCCGGAGAATGTAAGTCAACATTTGCAACCATTAATTTCTTATATTTATAGAAAGTACTGTACTTTTCATGAAATGTTTGTAGTACATAATATCATTTGATCCTCAAATGTTTTTCAAATGATACAAATTATTTGTAAGTTTTATCTATGTGCATATTTCAATTCCATCCTACAATTAAGTCATTGGTACCTCTACAATTATTACATTCCTTGTATAAACTCTGTATTCCCATTGTATTGTTTTTCCTATTTGCCTGACAGTTATCTCTTCTATAAAGTGTTTTTCATGCTTATGGCCAGTTTTTCTCTTTACTCTAACACTTTCATGACCTACCATACTCTTTCATACCACATTAATAATTTATTATTCTTTTTTCTGCTTTCTTTTTATGTGCAAAACACTCATTTTTTACAAAAAAAGAAACTTAGCTAGTTCTCTTTGTGTCATTCAAGTATTCTTTTGAAATCTATTTGGAAACTGTATTTCAGTTTCTCCTTGCCATCCCCACATCCACTCATTTTCATAGAGCAACAATTTCTTCTCCAGCTCACGAATTATTGGCTCCGGCCAGCAGTTTGTCATAAAATATTCTACATGACATCTATGCTTTGTCCTAGCTCTTCTATTTCCTGCAGACTCTTAAAGATCTTTTTTTAATATCCTTATTCTCAAATCCATCAATTTCCATGTTATATGGAGAAAAGGCCTTTGCAATTACTCTGTGTAATACTATTCTGACTTTTTTTTTGACTTTTTTTTAAAGGACCTCATCCAATATTCCTCTCTGCTGCACTTAATGTGTTATTTTTTTAAAAAAAATAGCCTTTTCTGTTTTGCTCCATTTAATGTACTCCTTGCATGTCTGTTTCCATTTTCTGGACCTTTTGCCTTTCTCCTAATTCTTTAAAAACTTGGGTGCCCCACACCTCAAAAATATGATCACACTGTGTCCATTTCCAGGGCAATGTATTTATTGCTTTTGACCTGTTTTATTATGGACATTAACAACTTTATACTTTTATCTTTTTAATTTCTTACTTTTGACTTAGTTCCATTTAAAAGATCCCACAACAAAACCAAAAAGCTCTTTGATCATTTATGACTTCTTTTTAGATATCATCTTCATCTGACTGTTCATTTTTATTTCTTAGGCTCACTGTTCCAGTTATCCTGACCACTCCGGATAACTGACCACTTCTTCTCTCAGTTGTTCTTTGGGTTTTCAAGAGTTTGTTTATAGTGTACTCATTGTTTATTTTCTGTTTCTGTTGTCAACCTGTCTGTTAACAATGTAAAAATTTTCTCTTTTGAGCTGTAGCAGTTAGGATAGGTCTGGCTGCCTTACTGGCCATGGCACTGCATAACACACCACCTTGAAATGGAATGGCTTATAAAAATAAGCAATTATTTTTCTCAGTCATATGCCTGGAGGTCAGTGGGGACATTTCTGCTCTAGGCTGAGTGCTGGCTGGCCTTAGGGCCCAGCCTTGGGGATTGGCTTTGGGTCTGTTACACATTCCTCATTCTCCTTGCACTGGTGTTCATCATATTTTTCTCATGTTGAGGTACAAAGGCTTCTGTAAGCATGTTCAAGCCTCTGCTCATGTACTGGCCTCTTGCTTTCTACTGGCCAAGGCAAATCACCGGGATGCCCTGTTTCTTCTGCTTCACTGCCAAGCAGAGTGAAGAATTGAGAACGAGTATGCAATCTACCACAGCTTTATACAGTTTGGTCCTTGGACACCCTACATCTATGCACCCCTTCTTCCTCCTTAAGCAGAAAACCCTGATGTCTCCCCCGTAGTCACCATATCCTGCTCATAGTTCATCTCTCTGAATCATCTGCAGGCTGCTTCTTAGGGTCTTGATTGGGCTCTCCCTGGTTCTGTTAACTTTTATTACTATAAAGACATGAATAATCTCTCGGATGAACAACACTCATCAAGTCTTGCTGAGCAGAAATGCTGATGGCTCCCTGTTCTGGCTGTGGAACGAGCTCATTACTAGTAGTTTGTCCATCACGTAGCTCCAGGTTCTGCTTTTCAGCAAGAACTCCTTTGTCCATTTTATTGGTGGTTTCTGACTTTGACCTTTGGCAGTTTCCTCCTTCTCCATTAACTTGTGGCCACATCTGAGGTAGACATTCAGGAGCATGTCTTCCCTAAGAATCACACATCTAGAGCAAATCACCTCCTGTTAGTATGGGTTCAGGATCCAATAGGTTGTTTTTGGAGAGTAAATTACCCTAAAACATGAATTACTTTCAGCATAGTTGCTTTTTGGTCATTTCCGAGTGTGAGTAACCGCAGCCAGAGATCTTAGATAAAAGGAATTTTTAAGCTTGAGGACTCTGGTCTTTTATTTAGAGACCCCCGTGCTCTGCTCATCCAAAGAGCTCTCAGCTTGCTGTCTGCTACATTGAAGACATGATATAATGCACTATCTTTGCCAGCGGGCTCGCAACTTTTGTATGGTGAGGCACCGGTCACATTGATTGCTAACACTGGACTTTGCAGGCAGTTCTTTTAACTGCTTCAGTTTGGGGTATAAGCAGTTGGCTTTTTTAAATCTGGAAGTTTTCAAATTACCAGACTCTCAGTCAATTGAGATTTTAGGTTATAGGTAGGGTGCCTCTTAGCAAAGATTCATGTCTTTCTATCTCAACTCACGGACTGGCCAACTAGTTCCATCTTGAATTCATCATTCTTTTAGGATTTTGCTGACAACCCGTACCAACCTTCTGCACATATTGTACTGTTTCTCCTAATACTATATATAGCCGTTGTCAGCATATGGTTAGCCTTTCAATGTATGGGAGGTGATGATTTGACTAAATACTTCGTCAGAGTATAATCATGGTCCTGAGGTATTCAGCTTTCATTAGCACCTACCCAGCCCTGTCTCCAATCCAGTGCCACATTTTCATTTCCATTACTTGAAACATGTCACTTTCAGGTACTAAATCAGCTAGACTAAGTTTTTAATGCATATAAGTGGAAAAAGAAGTAACAGTGGACATGACGGGGGCTTAATCTCTCATGTAAAAGAGAAATTGATAATAAATCACCTAAGGCTGCTTTGGTGGCCCCAAGACGTTACCAGGGACTAGTCTATTTTCTTTCTGCTACTTTGTTTATAGAATGGGGCTTCCTTCTTTGAGGTCAACTCATAGTCTAAAATGGCTGCTATAAGGAAAAAAAGAGAATAAAATATGGACAAAGACGACAGTGTGGTGGTTGCCAAGGGGAGGGAAAGTCATGGGGTGAGATGGAGGAGAGTATAAGGGAGATAAAGTGGTGAAAGAAAGAGACTTGACTTGGGATGGTGAACACCCAATACAGTGGACATTTGATGTGTGGTGGAACTGTACACCCAAAACCTATATAATTTGTTAACCAGTCTTATTCCAATAAATTAAACAAAGAAAAATAAACAACCATGAAAATAAATAAATAAACAAAATAAGATGGTTGCTGTAGCTCTAGCAGAAAGAGATGGAGAGGGATAAAGGAGTATTTCTCCATCTTGAATAGCTACCTTTAAGAAACTTTCTCAGAAGACCATCATAAAATCATAAGCTTATATCATACTAGAGGCCCAATGCATGAAATTCATGCAAGAAATTCATGCAAGAAATGCCTTCCCCTGGCTGCCAGCATCAGCTTCCTTCTGGCACCTGGGACCCGGGCTTCCCTCTAGCCATCAGCAGGCACCCAGGACAAAGGTTTCCCTCTGGTCCTGGCTTTGTCCAGAAGGATATTCAGAATGATGTCGGGAATGACATCTGGTCTAATTAGCATATTGCCCTTTTATTATTATAGATTAGCAAAGACTTAGACACATAATCTCATCTTGCTACCAGGGATGATTGGAAGTATAGTATTCTATTTTTTTTTATCAAATGCAATTGAGATTTGGTTATTAAAGAAGAGGATCTTAGCTATTGCAATTTTGCAATTAATAGTCTGTACCAGAGATTTTGCCTTGAAACTTTTATTTTTACTTTCTTAAACATTTTCAGTTAAGCATTGACATCTTGAAAAGGCAGAAAATATTCCCTATATTTTTATCATCCTCGTATCATATTTGAAGTCATCCCTATTATAACACCAATTTACTCATCCACAATATATACATATGTCACATTTCCAAATTTTGTAAAATTAATTTCAGTCAGTACTCAAGTACAGGGATTTCCAACCCCTATGCCACAAGAATTTATAAAACATGCAATACCTGACTATTTAGTCAGTTCACTGACCTCTTTTCCCTTAGATTGTCAAATCAAAAAATGACAACAGCCAACACAACAATAGCCATCAGGTGCAAATGCCCTGTCTTGAACAAAAAATATATAGGTCATATAATAGAGTTGTAACTGATTGGTTAATTCTTGGTATTAGAAATCCTTATATATAAGCATAAGCACCTGACTTTTTAAAAAGTCACTTTGGAGCAAAAAGAGTAAGTAATCACTATTATTTTTAAGCCAATCAAAATTTACCTATTTTTTGTCATATTGCCAAAAATATAGTATATTTTTGGTTGTGCCCCATAATTTCAGTGATTAGTTTAAGTGTGCCATGAGAATTAAAAAAGCTGAAAATCACTACTCTAGTCTTATTTAAAAAGTCAGAATCTTTCTTTTCTATATAGCACAAAAGTAATTCTCTTAGGTAGATCTTGTCAACCTGACTGGTCTGTTTCCTTTTCTTTTAAATACATTCTAGACTGCTACTCCATTTATCTAAAAATATTTTTTTTAAAGATCGCCTAATGTAATCTTCTTTTATGCAGATGAGGACTCCGGGGCCTGGAATAAAAGCCCTGAACCAAATTCCTGTCTATACAAAGCAAATTGCCCTCTTGGTCCCTCTAAAATGGATCCCATTCATTTTATTTGTGATTAACATGTCCCGAATACCTTTGACATGCAGGAACCTATGAATTGGAGTGGAAGCATGCAGCACAAATAATGTGAAAACACATATTTTGCTCAAAACCCAGGAAGTTTCCTTTCAACTCCCAGCTCTCTTTCCTACTGTCATTTTCCTCTCCTGCTTCCTTCTATTGCCAGAACACAGCAGGTAGTAAGCAGCCATACTCATTGTGTTGAACCTGAGGCTCTGCTATGACTTTATCCGGAGCATCTCATTTGTAGCAGATAAACTTGCAGTGATTACTTGGTTGGGAGGGACAAGGGAATTTGGCTTGTGTGCATCACAGGGTGAAGTCAATACTTAACATGTAAACACTTAGAGATTATTCTTATGGTACTGTTGCTATTGCAATTTTTAAAAATTATTTATTGCTTAAAGCAGGGGTCCTCAAACTATGGCCCCACAGGCCACATGCGGCCAGCCGAAAACATTTATCCAGCCCGCCGGGTGTTTTTGCCGCCGCTGCCTGTTGTTTAGCAGCCGACTAGTTTTTTTTTAAACTATAGTCCGGCCCTCCAACCGTCTGAGGGACAGTGAACTGGCCCCCTGTTTAAAAAATTTGAGGACCCCTGGCTTAAACTATTACATATGGTATTGCATATGTCTCCTTTTTCCTCCACTGACCTCTCCCCAGACACCCCCACCCCTCCAGCATATGCCCTCCCACCCCCCTGCCCCGCCCCATGTCTGTGCCCATTGATTATGCTTATATGCATGCATGCAAGTCATTTGGTTGATCTCTTACCTACCCACCCACCCCGCTCTGCCTTCCCTCTGAAGTTTGAAGGCCTGTTCAATGCTTCTCTGTCTCTGGATCTATTTTTGTTCATCAGTTTATGTTGTTCATTATATTCCACAAATGAGTGAGATCATGTGATATTTATCTTTCTCTGACTGGCTTATTTTGCTTAGCATAATGCTCTCCATGTCCATCCATGCTGTTGTGAATGGTAAGAGTTCTTTCTTTTTTACAGCAGTGTAGTATTCCAATTTTGATTTTTTTTTTAAATAATAAATTCCACTTGAACTTCTTTACACCATACTTTCACCTCTTTATCCATCTCTTGGAGGGTATGCTTGGCCTTGAACCTCCCCTGCTGTGTTTACTTTCCTAATTCTTTCCCAAGCCCACACCACTCCCTCCCTATCCCTGATAGTAGCATTGAATTCCTTCCACAGTGTACTGTTGCTTTCCACAACAGAGATTATTATCAATATAGGGTGGGGCAAAATAGGTTTAGAGTTGTATGTATTATTACTTATTAATTATTGTATTATTTTCCATATAAAAAACTGTAAACCTACTTTGCCTAACCCTGTGTAGATCGTGATATGATGGCCAACACTCAACAAATAGAAGTTGTACTTATCTTTATTAAGTGATCTTCACAGAATTTTTGCATGGTAGTCAGAACTGGCATGGAATGAGCTAACCAAAGTACAGTGGGGCCTTGACTTACGAGTTTAATTCGTTTCGAGACCGAGCTCATTAAGGAGCTCGTTAAGGAGCCCATTAACTCAAATTACTCTATCAACTTAATGCAAAAAAATCGGCCGAGAGACAGCTGGTATCTCAAAAAACTCGTTAGTCAGGACACTCGTAAGTCAAGGCCCCACACTATAAGATATTGATATGGCTAGTCAAACACTATACAGCAAATTATTATTAGACCCAATGGAAAAATAGATTTGAAACCACCCTCATTGACTTATACTAAACAAATGACTTTATTCTTGCAAATTACTCTCAGTTCACAAAACTGTATTCCTCTTTAATTTTCAGTTAATATGAGACAGAATAAGAGGCAAGGAGTTTGCATCAAGATACAGTGTAATTTAACATTAAGCTCTATCAGTAACCATTATGTGAAATTGGCAAGTTAGTTGAACTCTTTAGAGCTCAGTTTAATTTGGGTGTGAATTGGGGAATATAATACCTACCTTATTAGGATGATGTGAGTAAAATCCACATCCAACTTGCCTGGTGCATGGTAAAAGTACCACAAAAGTTAGCTCTCCTGTTTAATGGCAGTTATTGGATACTAAACCAGTGGCATTTACTGAATACTATCCTTAAGGTTTTTATATGTGCCTTCATTTTATTCTTTTCCATCTGCATCCATAAAAATCTTATTATTTTTAAATTATTTTTTAAGAGTCTATAAATGGAAGTATATTCTTTCCCATTAAAAAGACATCAAGGAAATAGAAGATAAACCAGAAATTTGGATAAAAATATATATTTTAGCCCAGATTAAACCTATTTCTGGGCATTCCTGTTTCCTTGAACATCTGAAGTAAATAGATACACTTCCCAGTGGTAAAGAATTGATATGATTTTATTTTGAATAAGCTTTGGGGGAGGAAAGATATATTTTTTCAGGATTTTCTCATCTTATCTATATAAAACGGCAACTGATTTAGGCAAAAGCTCTTTAGGAGCTGGTCTTGTAAACTTAGCTCTAATAAGTTAAATGTCAATGGGATAAAAAATCCTTACTAAAGGAAAAATATACTTCATACCATTTTTATAAAATGTGCCCTGTTGCAGCTCTGAGAGGCTTTTTGATATAGTCGTGGATCCATTCACTTACTTTTCACACAGCACGAAATTCCAGGGAGAGGTTGGGTGAAATAGCCATAGTAATTCTCTCAGTATGTGATAGCCGTGAGGCACAAGGAAGTATATGTTGATTTTTCTCCTTCTCCTTCTCCTTCTTCTCCTTCTCCTTCTCCTTCTCCTTCTCCTTCTCCTTCTCCTTCTCCTTCTCCTTCTCCTTCTCCTTCTCCTTCTCCTTCTCCTTCTCCTTCTCCTTCTCCTTCTCCTCCTCCTCCTTCTCCTTCTCCTTCTCCTTCTCCTTCTCCTTCTCCTTCTCCTTCTCCTTCTCCTTCTCCTTCTCCTTCTCCTTCTCCTTCTCCTCCTTCTCCTTCTCCTTCTCCTTCTCCTTCTCTTTCTTTCTCCTTCTTCTAGATCCAGCCTGCACAAATCTGAGGAAGAATGGCTCCTGCTCATGACCTTTGGAGGTGATGAGAATTCAGGATCTACTTTTAACAAAGGGAGAACAATGGCCTAATTCCAATAAAATGATATTTTACTGGGAATACTGTAGGGTCATTTACTTAAATGTCAAAAAGTAACTGTACAGATACAGGATAGTTAAGATTTGTCTTAAAAGTAGAAAATACCAGGAGAAAATACTTTTTAAAAATTTTGTCACTGTTCCAGTTCCTTCTCGAACCCTCCCATTGTTTAGCACAGCTGCTGACCTCTTCGCTAACTTGACTTGCCATTTTGTCCTCCATTTAGCTGTCACCATTCCAACTCCCATCGCTTTCAACTTTCTTAGCTCCTGGAATACTTCCTGTGCTCACATTAGAGGTGGATCTTTATATATTATTTTCTCTTTCTGGAACTTTCTTCATCTTCCTTTTTGCATGGGTAAACTCTTCTTTATCCTTAGTCAGAGTCTCAGATTAAATGCCAGAGAACACTATCAGGCCTCCACACCCCACTGGACTATGTGCTTACTGCGTATACCCAACTTCAGCTACTAGCAGGTCCGGCTACAGCATTTGCAGGTCCCAGGGCCAAATGGAAATCCAGGGCCTTAGTTTAGCAGGATAAATCAATCTCCCCCTACTCATGGGCCACCATCTAGACACACGGTGGACAGCTAACCCAAACAAAAGTACCTCTGTCCCGGGACCCTCTGGAAGGATGGTAGATGTGAGGCACCTATCAAGCCTGCAGCTACACCTGCTATGGCACTGTTAGCTCAAGGCAGAGACTCCTGTTACTTACACACACACACACGCACACACACACACGCATACACACACACGCACACGCACGCTTCTCCTGCCTAAAGGACCCTGGGGATGCAACAACTATCAATTCAGTTCTTCTTTGGCTCACACACACAGGCACCCCCTGGAGGCAATGATGAACACAGGCCTTCTTAGGCCATTGAGCCCTGGGTACTACCCAGATGCAGGGTAGCACTGATTGGAGCACCAGGGAGCAAGAAGCAGCGAGCTAAGAGCCCGTCTGTGGAGGTGGCATGAGCTGACATAATCTTCATTGCCCCATTGAATTTTATTTACAAAGCACAAATGCAAGCATAAAGTGTTAAACATTTGAAGAGAGCCATTGGCAGGACTTTAAACTATAAGAGGTCGGCCCTCTTAAGCATATGACCTTGTGTGACTATACTGGCTGCATGCCTGTGAAGCTGGCTCTGTTTATAACTGATCCCACTTTATTTTTATTCTTATTAAATAGTACCCCCACTAAACTGCTGGCTGAATAAGAATAGGGACCATATCTATATTAAGTTTAATAAATATTTGTTAAATGAGTATATGAATGGATTAATAAAGTTCTTCCATTATTTGGCGAGTGTTTCTAATCTATGCAGAAGGTTCATGTAGCATCTTAAATCACTTGCTCTCCTCTTTGTTTATGCCAGTTACCTTTATGTCTGTCCCCCTTCAAGATGTCAATTCCCTTGTTCAGGTGTTCACAATTTTCTTCAGGACAACTGGAAAATACTTATAATTCCTTAGCCTGTTGGTGGCTGCTGCTCTAAAGGTTTCCTTAAACCAGCAGTCGCCAATCAGACCTCATGGACCACCAATTGGCGACCGCTCTACAGATATGATTATGCAACCTCTCTGCTTAGAAATTTTCTGGCCACCATTGTTTAAGGGCCAACATCCTGACCTCTTGTGATGACCAAAACTTTTCATAATACGGTCTAAAGGTGAACTAATCTCTTACTACTTCTGCTTTATATGGAAGCATACTTATGTTTTCAATTCCAGATGAAATAACTGATGACCTGGCACTTCTTATGTAAAATTTCGTAGATCCTACCATCAGCTTTGGAGAGTCATGTCTCCCCCTCCTTTGCACATCAAGAACCTTAGCATTGACTGAATAAATGATCAAGTTGAACTGTACCCTGTTTTACTCTAGAATTCCTATGATAAATATCAACTTTGGGGATGCTACTTGATAGTGGTAAGGATTTTTATGTACCAAGATCCATGATCTGTGTCAAATTTCAGGGAAACAAACAAACAAAAGGGATTGAATTGTCATGAACATACTCCCCAGAAGTGCATACTCTAATATAAAAAATAGATAAGTAATCATAAAATCAAATGCAATATTATAAGCACTAGACATAAGAAAAAAGGTATCTTTGACAGTTAATGTACTTCCAGAGTTAGAGAAAATCTTAATGATGAGGAGACTAGGAACTACACACTCTGGGTATTTTGGAAAGAATTAGTTTCTACAAAACAGACAAGACTATGAAGTAACTTGAAGGTCATTCAGTTGAACAGAAATATATTTGGCACATTTTTGGAGAACAGAAATTGAAAAATAAGTTAAAATTATAAAGAAGTGGAGGTCACGGTTCGATTACTGGTCAGGGCACATGCCTGGGCCATAGGCTTGATCCCCAGTGGGGGGAATGCAAGCGGAAGCCAACCAGTGATTCTCTCTCATCATTCATGTTGCTATCGTTCTCTCCCTCTCCCTTCCTCTCTGAAATCAATAAAAATATATTTAAAAGAAAAAGAAATCAAATGAAATAAATACTCTGGAATACTACACAACTAGATGAAATTATAAATGATATACCAGACAACTATTATTTTTGGTGTTACTTATCATTCCCCATTACTTCAATGACTGACTGAAACATATCTCTGCTCTTGTCCTGTTTATCTACTATCTTGGTTCTGTAAGTTCTCTTATTTAAATGTTCTAGCTCTTGATCCCATCCCAAGGTGGCAATGTAATGAACCGATCCTTTCTTTGTGACAATGGAGATATGGTCTCCACAGGTTGTTCTCAGTCATGATTCAATGCTCAATCATATAAATACAGATGTGTTATGCCTAAACTAGTCACAACTTCATATCTACTCCTAATTGAAGTTACATATATGTTTCAAAAGAGGAAATTTAGGAGATATGTTTCCCTTTGTTCTCTATAAAAACCCAATGTTCTTTGTGAAAATTTTTCTGGGTCTTCAATGACTATCACTTAAATGCTCTTTCTTCTTCTTCTTTTTTTGTTTGTTTGTTTTTGTTCTTTCCCCCCTCCCCATTTCTTTTCACCAATAGCTCCTCCACAACCGTCATTTACAGAATTTGGAATTAAAAGCTGTTTTGCTGCAACAAAATATTTTCTCAATAGGAGATTGTTGTTTAACTGTTTGAACACCAACACACATGAGTTACACTTTTATGTTTAATCTTATAAGTATATACCAGAAAAAAAATGAGCAAGTATTTGTATACAACCAATCTTTTGAAAAAATGATGACTTTGAATTTCTTTTCCTGTTCAAAGCTCATAATTTACTAGCTAAATAGTTTGTGAATATTTTTGTATTCATGCAGCAAAATGTACAATTTTAAAGGACTTTTGCATTTTTTTAAATAATGGAGTTTTTATGTCTACCGTCTGTGCTTGTATGCAGTAGCATAAGAAGTAGGTCAGTAATGAAGCTTTAGCTCCACCTATGATTAAAAATCTCATTAACCTGAGAAAATGCCTCTTCCCAGGAAATCACATCAGGGTCCTTCATTCCTTTTCTGTCTATTATGTATTTTAATATTATATAGCTTTAATGGAATTTATAAATCCATTGAAAAAGGAAATATACAGATATTTCTTAGCAATGAATCCAGTCATTGGCTTTGACTTTAGAGTACAAAAGAGGGGGGGGAATCTTCTATTTCAATTAAACTGGAAGAAAAGGAATGAAAATGGCACCAATTGCAAGGTCATTTCTCTTTTCTTTTCTGAAAGCATCTGGACATGCAGGAAAAGGCCCACTTCTCCCTCCAGGCGGCAGTGCTGTACACACCACGGTTTTTACTTTCATGCTTGGGGTCTATTCCAAGCACCATCCACTTATATTCCATTACAATTGATTGAATATTATACATCAAAAAGTGGAGAGAAAATGCTTAAGATTTTATGAATGGCAAGAGAAATGATTAGATCACACAAAAGCTTTGAATTCTGAAGCTTGGCTTCTATCTTGCCCTTACATAAGCATCTTTGATCTTCTCTTCACGCAGCTTTTTAGAAGACTTTTATGTGGTCTTATGATTGTTTTATTATTTTGAGAGAATTAGTCACATCAATTTTTTCTATTTTGATAGAAGTTAATTTCAAAAAAGTTTTCATTCTATTACAAGTCTGGGGATTTTGCAAACCAGATGGAATTAGTATTTACTCTTCTGTGTGTCACAAGGAATAAAGGTTGGAAGAGCTAGTGTCTAATCTTGGGTATTTCATAAAATAAAATTTTGACCTTTGGCAAATCATTCATCTGATCTGCTTAATTTTTTTTCCTCTTTTTGCAATGATCTTTGTTAAATTTTCCAAGATTAATGGAGCAAGTCAGTTTGGAAGAGAATTGAAACTACTTTACAAATGTAAGGCATCCTATATAATAAGAGGCTAATATGCAAACTGACCAAATGGCGGAACAACCAGTCACTATGATGCACACTGACCACCGGGGAGCAGACATTCAAGCCAGGAGCTGCCCCCTGGTAGTCAGTGAGCTCCCACATGGGGAGTGCCGCTCAGCCAAAAGCTGGGCTCACAGCTGGAGAGCACAGTGGCAGTGGCGGGAGCCTCTCCCACCTCTGGAAGCACTAAGAATGTCCAACTAAGGGCTTAGGCCCACTCCGGGCTGTCAGTCAGACATCCTCTGAGGTCTCTTGGACTGCGAGAGGGCACTGGCTGGGCTGAGGGACCTCCCCCCTTTGAGTACACAAATTTTGTGCACCAGGCCTCTAGTTATTAATATAAGTGTTATGGTTAAGTTTATAATAAACATTCTTTAATAAGCAAGAAGACACTGCACAAAGGACAGTCAGCCTCCTTTCAAATTGTATTGTTTTCCCATTTAATAATCACCCTCAGACTGTGCCTTCATGTGCAATGGCAGGTTGCTAAGGCTATACAAAGTTTTCCTGTGGGGAACCCCTTACATGTAATCTCTTAGAATAGAGACAGGAGTAGGAAACACTTGGCCATCTTGGTTTCTGCATGTGGGCCAACCATTGGAAAGTCTCCAAATGATAAATTTTACTTATGATGGTTCTACTACCACTGGTTTACTATTTGTCTGTTTGATAAATAATTGTTCAGCATTTTCTCTGTGACAAACGCCATTTTATACACTGGAAATGCAATAGCAAACAAGAGACCAGTACCTTCTTCTACTTTGAAAGGATAATAGAAACCAAGAGGCATTTTAAAAGCAAGTAAGGATTTCCCAGAAAGTCAGAAATAGGCTCTATTTGCAATGCAGAAGAATGTTGTTCCTGCGGCACCCCCGAGCTAAGTTTTTTTTTTTAAATATATTTTATTGATTTTTTTACACAGAGGAAGGGAGAGGGATAGAGAGTTAGAAACATCAGTGAGAGAGAAGCATCGATCAGCTGCCTCCTGCACACCCCCTACTGGGGATGTGCCTGCAACCAAGGTACATGCCCTTGACCGGAATCGAACCTGGGACTCTTCAGTCCCCAGGCTGATGGTCTATCCAGTGAGCCAAACCAGCCAGGGCCCAAGCTAAGTTTTTATTCCATTGCAGCTTTTCAGTATTCCTGACTTGAGTGATGCATTCAGTCTCCAAATATGGCACTCCTTGCACATCCATGTTGATCTCTCCTGTTTTGTCACTTATATTTTCTGGCTCTGATAGTGCATTTAAGGTAGGTTTTCCCTAAAGTATTTGCCATGAAAACAAGTACATTAAGGCTCTGACAAGTCTTAGAGGGTAGACCTCTCTTTAATTTCATTTAACAAAGGATTTCCCAAACTTACTTTGACTACATACTATGCTACACCCCACTACTTCCCTAATACTATGCCTTGGTACTTATCTGAGTATCAAATTCTAGGAACTGCTAATTAGGCAATCTTTAATACACCTGACAACGTCTTTTCTAATATTCTCTCTCAAAGGCTGGCTCTTAGTTAAAAGGTTGAAACAAGACCATTTTTTCCTCCCTGGGGAATCAATTTTCAAATTAATACATATAGAAAAATATAATCATTAGATTGTTTGAATTACTGAAACAATAAGAAATGGAACGAATATTTTTTCTTTTAAGATTGGCACATTTATTCAAAAAGAAATTGAAAATAGAATTAAACAGATCAGTGATCACTATCTATATATATAAAGGGCTAAATGACCGTCTGACCAGTAGCTATGACACACACTAACCACCAGGGGGCAGACGCTCAATGCAGAAGCTGCCAAGCTGCAGTGACTTGGCAGCGGTGGTTCTCGGTGATGCACCCTGAAACCAGAGAGAAGGGAGCCCAAATCTGGGGTGTGTCACCCGAGAACCGCCCTCTCACAATCTGGGACCCCTCGGGGGATGTCAGAGAGCCAGTTTTGGCCTGATTCCCATGGGCCAAGCCGAGGGACCCCACCTGCCAGAGGGACGCCGCTAACTCCGCAGACACCCTTCAAGCCGCGGCACCGCCCCAGGTATGGCCAGCTAGGGAGGGACCATGGGAAGTTGGCTCCAGGGCATGCCCAGCCCGTTTTGCCCAGTCCTGCCCCTCTGGCCACCTTCTAATAAATTTCCTTTCAATGTGCACAAATCCATGCACCAGGGTACTAGTATTACTATAATATGTGATAGTTTAAAAGAAAAAGTTTAATTGTATGAGATAGGTGCTAAAATGATAACAGCTATAGAATTAAAAAGCTAAGTAAATATAATAATATTTCTGAAATGTTGAAAATACCACCTTCAGATAAAATATCACTGTTTAACACATAAACTAAGCTCTTATGGGACATATGGATATGTGTTGAGGCATGGAATTTTAAATTTTATTTTACTTTTTTAAAAAATTTGAGAAATTATTGAAAATATAAGCATGTATATGTAAAATGTACAAAGTGATGATTTGATAGACAAATACTAGTACATTGTGAAATAATTACCAAGATCAAGATAATTAACACATCTTTCACCTCACATAGTTATCTCTCTCTTTTTGTGTGTGTGTTATGAATGCTTAAGATCTACTTTCAAGTATACAATACTGTATTATGAATTACTAGAGGCCTGATGCACGAAATTCATGCAAGAGTAGGCCTTCCTTCCCCGGCTGCCAGCACCGGCTTCCCTCTGGCACCCAGGACGCGGTCTTCCCTCCTCTGGCTGCCGGCAGGCACCTGGGACTCGGGCTCCACTCCGGCCCCCGCTTTGTCTGGAAGGATGTCCAGTCTAATTAGCATAGTACCCTTTTATTATTATAGATATAGTTAGTACGGTGTACATTAGATTATTGGAATTTATTATTATAACTGAAAATTTGTTCCCTTTGATCTAATCACTGATTATACCCCCCTTATCCCTCAATCCCTGGAAATCACCTTTTCATTCTTCATGTCTCTGATACTAGCTTTTAGTTTGTTTTTGTTCACACGCAGATGATATATAAAGTATTTGCCTTTCTTTTTCTCACTTAACATAATGTCCTCAACACCCATTCATTTTGTCACAAATATCAGGATTTCCTTCTTTCTCTTGGCTGAATAATACTCGTGTGTGTGTGTGTGTGTGTGTGTGTAATATATGTCACATTTTCTTTATCCATTTACCATGAAGAATATTTTTTTCATTCATCTATTCTTTTATCATTTGTTTTAATAAAATACTTGCAATTTTTAAAATTGAAATGCCAATTCAGTAATTTTTCTTAAGAGTATTGTGAAGAGATTTTATTCAAGTGTTTTCTGGCATGTGGTTCTGTTATGAAGCTGCTTGAAAGGATGTGATGATTTCTAAAGTCTGACTTCTCAATAGTAGATAAGGATGCCCTCTACCAGGATGGCATCTACATCTGTATTCATCCCTTCCTGTCCCTTAATTCTGCTCTTCCCCTAACTTCTGCCTTCCTTGGGCACTTTCCCTTTTCACTCAAGTTTCCCTTTTCACTCTGACATTCTCCATTCTCCCCGGGGGCAATCCAGCTTTCTATTGTTTCAAATGGTATCTATAAACATTTTATATATATATTAGAATTAAACAGATCAGTGATCACTATCTACGTATATATAAAAGGCTAAATGACCTTTTATATATGCAAAATGCTTTTCCTGAGCTCAAGGTCTAAATATCCACCTGGGCATGACCCTTCCATGTGCCACATCAACTTAGTCACAACATGTTGAAACTCAACCCTTCATCTTTTACCTCAACCCACCCTGATACCAAGCAGATAATATAGACCAGGCATTATTTATATGCATAACACTTCATCATTATAGACCTCTAGCCCAGCATCTACAGTCTTTTCTTCTTATCTATTCAATGACAATTTCCCCTTATTATATTCTAACCTCTCAAGAGCAGCCCTTTTTAAAAATACATTTATTATTATTTTTTATCCTTATGTATATATTTTATCCTCAGAGCATAGTATAAGGCCTGGCACATAGAAAGTTCTTGATGCCTGTTTGCATTGAGTGGATGAGACCAAGGAAAAAGATGAAACCAGGTGATGTGTTGCAGGGAGGGTATAGCACTGTGGTCTGGGGAGGTATATTATCCTGAGGAGATTCACCTCCAAATACTGGGTCAGTCCCAGGAGAAACCAACAGGATCTGTGTTGCAGATCCTATAGTGTAAGACTGAGTGAGAGTGAGGTTGGTAGCTCGTTACTGAACATAAGCTCGCTCAGAAGCTAGTCCTGCCTTAAACAAGAACAACAAAGCGGCAGCTTCGCTACAAAGCTGTAGCAAAAAGTGCCAGAGGGCTTTGGTTCTACTGGCCTTGGCTAAGAGTACGTGAACACTGTGTGGTGCCTTTTTCTCTTACCAGATGGGACTTCATAAAGAGTAGAAACCCTAGCACAGGCATTTTTGTGTTCATGGTCCTTAGCTTACTGCCTAGAGCATAGTGAACGCTCGGCAAATACTATAAGATAAATAAATGATCTAGTTACTAAAACTTTTTGAATCTCTACTTTCTGATATGTAACAGAGAGATAATAACTACTTTAATGATTATTTTAATGATTAAATTAAAAGATGTCACTTTCCTCATGTGTTTACTACTCTAAGACCAGGATTGTTTCCAAAGTTTGGAAAAAGACAAAAAGGAAGAAAAAAAGAATGCGCTTTTACATATTTATTTCAGGGCCTCTTCTCCCCAGCACTATGAGGGAGGTAGGCCATTTTTCCAAGCAAGTGACCAGCCCAATCAAATAGTTAAAAGTACCTGTGATGGGATTGAAAACGATAGCTTTTGAATCTGACTCATGAGCATTTTTCCCTGGAAGAGTAGGAAATAAATACATTTCCTCAGTGGTAGTGGGTGGGTGGTTCAGACATGAGAGTCAGAGAGGAAGTTAATGTTTGGTTTTATGTAAGATGTACTGCTATGATAATTGTGTGAAGAGGCTGTTATAACCATAGCCAATAATTTTAAAGAAACTAATTTTAATTAATACTTAACAAATGTCTTCTTCACAAATCACAAATTATCCTTAAATGTTCCTAAACTTACAAGAACTGCTCTGGGCTTTAAAACATATATATCTTTCTAATATTCAGTGGAAGGAAAGCTTGGCATTGGAAGTAGTTTCATTATGTAGCAATCCCTCTTCTCTTGGGGTCTATCTTGATGTCTAGCATATTTTTTTTCCAATTGAAGGAGCATCTTTATTCTATTTCTTTGTACATGAGTCTCATCCACTCATTCCTTCGTCTCATCCACTCAATGCAAACAGGCATCAAGAACTTTCTATGTGCCAGGCCTTATACTATGCTCTGAGGATAAAATATATACATAAAGATAAATAATAATGACAATATACCTGTCTTTTCTTCTCCATGTCAGACTTTCTCTCAGGTCTTTTAAGTTTTTCTCCTTGACTTTAATCTTCTACATTATCAGATTTGGCAGCAGCTTTGAATCCCCTGGGAGCAGAAAACCAACATATTTAAATGTTTACTGCAACTGGGGAAATTAGAGTTACATCCTCTCTCAAGGCTGACAGGGATGTCATATTCGAAATGTCTGATGGGAAGCTTAATGGGTTTTAATGCATTGCCTTTCTTCACTCAGGTCCAAAAGACTTACACCTACATGATGTCCTAGGTTAAATTGCATGATGGACTAGTCCTGCTAGCATAAGAAGTAGAGCCATATTTGATATTTTACAGTCTATGTGCTCATTCTGTCACACATGGGGTTTTTCCAAATAATTTTATGGTTAATAATTTAGTCATGCATTATGTGGACCCAGGAAAGAATCTCCTCCTAACTGATGCTTAGAGGAAAATTAGGTCTTTATGTGGTAAAAACTACTTCAAATGATGAAATATGAATAATGAAATATGAATGTCTTGGTAATTAAAATCTTAAATAACACATATCTCATTCTCCTAAAGTATAAATTTAGTAATGGATGATCTTAAGTTCCTTATAAATACTTCTTGTGGCATATGTTCTTTATTTTAATGTTATTTAAAAATAAAAATGGTTTTGGGGAGAGTTCATGTAAAATTATATTGAATATGCAATCAATAAGAAGTCATCAACAGTCACAAAAATATTGATGAATGCATGACATGATATAGTCATGGTTTCCACTATATTGAAAAGTGGGAGAAGATATTCTTATTGCTGGGTTTTAAGAGAAAATGACAAACTGAAAGTGCATAAAAGCAAAATAATTTTTTCATCATCTCCTTCAATTTATAGCCCCACAATAACTCGGGGTTTTGGATAATGACTAAAGCCCCAGCTGTGAGAGCCTGATGGTCAATTTAAAACCAGGCTCTTCCATTTAATGGCAGCATGACCTTGGACAAGTCACTTAGCCTTCTTGTGCCTTGATTTCCTTGTCAGTAATTTTGGCAGACTAGTAAGTACCTACTTCATATGCAGTTTGAAGGAGGCAACACATCATGAATGCTTATAATAGTGCTTAGCACATAGTAAGACCTATACAAGTGCTCCTTAGTATTGTCAGTGTTTCTATTGTTGTTATTATAATGGTCATTTGGATTATTGAAATAATGTTTTAGAATTAACTGATGACAAATAATGTTGAGAAATAACGAATATAGTCCAAATTTTATTTCTTGTTTATTTTTTTATTATCTTCACTTAAAAAAAATAAAACAAACAAAAAACTTTCATTATGATGTTGGGTAAGAGAGTGTTTATTATTCTCTTGTTCACAACTATTCTGGTTAAGGGAGAAACACTGTCACTCTCTGTCCATTCCCAGCTCTACTCCAGCTTGAACCGGTGGGAGATGAGGCTGACAGCCCACCAGTAGCCTTCTCCCCATTGCTGTATAGAGAGTGAAGTGTAAAATGAATGGATCCTCCTGCCTCTTTACAAAATCTGATCTTTTTTAAAAAAAAACCTGCCTGCTATTTTCTTCCTCCTGTTGTCTGTATATCTTAGACATTTCATCCGTTAAGGTGCTTTCTGCAATATAAATAAGTAAATAAATAAATAAATAAATAAATAAATAAATAAATAAACAAATAAATAAATAAATAATAAATAAATAAGTCAAACTTAAACTGGCTAAATCTACAGAGATACTTACTGCGTCCTAACTGGGAGTCTAAAGATGGTGTGATTCAGGGTTGGCCTCTGATGATGAGTTTCCTCTTCCCTTTAATTCCCTTGGCTCTGCCCTCCTTGGAATGCTGGCTTTACCCTAAGGTGGTAGCAGTTTCTAACCTCACATCTGCACACTGCAAAATCCAGAAGAAAAGTATTATCTCTTTCTAGGTTCCTCATTTACTAATCAGGAAACCTTTACCAGGATCCCCCAAAATTTCCACTTGCATTTGATAGGCCTGAATAAGGTAGCATGCTCTTGCTTTTAGCCTATCCCTATAGTGTAGATGTGAGAGCTTGAGGCAAGACCATTACCAGTTAGGCAAATGAGGATCTTCCATTGGAGCTGGACTCAACTCCAACTGCTGGACTGTGAGGACTGGGTACTAGAGAGTCCAGAACAGCATTCACCACAAACGTTTTGAATTCCTCCATCGCCTTGGCACTTTCAGGAACTTAAAACAGATCCCCATCTGGAGAGGGGAGACTTTTTCTATTCATGGTATTTCCTCCAAAGCATTCCCAGAGTCTCTCCCTAATTCTGATCTACCTTGATCTAAATTGAATGTACATCTTGGATTTAACAACCTGATTAAACTGATTTTGAACAGGATTGTTGGCATTATTTCAAAAGTTGTGTTTTATGTCCATCCTGAAACACTTAGTTTGATGTCCCAATATAGTAAAATATGCCCAAACCTAATTTTTCTGATTCCTGGGGTTTGATTTTCTGTGAATTGCTATATCTCCTTTATTTTCAGTTTAGTCCCCAGAGTTGCCCATATAACAGTTATTTCTTTTCTTTTCTACTTTCTCTCTCTGCTTTGATTTCCCCGTAGTCTCAAATTACTCTGTAATTTTTACCAGATATCTTAACTTAGCCTGTGACCTAATACTGGCTTATCATTCATACTCTGTATAGATTACCAGAGCTAGAACAACAGTTGGCCTATTCTTTTTTAGTGATTTTGGAGGTAGGATCTATAAAATTTTTTGCCAGGTAAATTGTTAAGCACTAGTTTATTAACTAAACATGTGTGATTATTAAAATACAAACTCACACATGACACAGAAACAAACAAAAAATCTAGATATGGACCCCACTTCTCATGTAGCTCACATTTCAGAAGCTAGTCCTGCCTTAAACAAGAACAACCGAACAACTGAACAACTGGTCACTATGACATGGGCTGACCTCCAGGGGGTGTGAGCGGAATATGGTGGGCATCAGCAACAGGCTCAGAGTGCAGAACATGGCGGGTGTCAGCCGCGGGAGGATAGTGGAACAGGTGAGCGGGGGCGCCAGACCAAGGCGGGGTGCCAGTCGCTGTTATCAGGGCGAGCCTCTGGTGGTTACTGAAAATTCTTTGCTCCTGCATGCCACAGTCCCACCTGGCGCTAGCACCCACTGCCGACACTGGCCCGCTAGCACCCGCTGCTGGTGCCAGGGCTGCTGCTTGCACCCACTGCCAGCGCCTGGTGCTGGCCTCGATCACTCAGCACCATCAGTGGGTGCAAGTGGCAGCTGCTGGCCCCTATCACCCCTGAGGGTTTCTCCACCTCCCTCTGCTCCCGAGGGGCCATGGGGAAAGCAGCCGCCATTTGCACCCACTGAGGGGACCAGCCACACTCACACCCACTGCTGGCACACTTCCCAATCGCTCTGTACCATCAGCGGGTGTGAGAAGGGCCAGCGCCCTCAGCATTTGTGAGTGGAGGCTGTGGGAGAGGGGCTGCCAGCAGACAGGGGATGGGGGGGCCACAATGGTAGGGGTCAGGTGGGGGTGCAAAGGATGGACTGAGACCCGCCCCTGTGCCCACCACAGCCACTTGGCTCACAGTTCCTTTCAAGGTGCACAAATTCATGCACTGGGACCCTAGTATTGTGATAATTTCTATAGAGGAAAAGAATGCAATAATGTGATGTAGACTAGATGGGCCTAGATGATAATCTAATTTAGATTGGATTGCCAGGAAAGGCCTTGCTGGAAAACTAACATTTGAAGAAGATACCTGAAGATGAGGAAAAACCTGGATGTGAATAGTTGAATTAAGACAATTGTAGGTGGAATAAATAGCATGTGTGAAGGTTAGAAAAAGGGTGTACTGGTGCTGAGTGTGAACCACAAAATAAAAATAGAGAAGTCAGCCCTGTCCAGTGTGGCTCAGATGGTTGGAGTGTCATCCATGACCAGAAAGCATGGGTTCCATTCCCAGTCAGGGAATGTACAGGAGGCAACCAATTGATGTCTCTCTCTCTCTCTCTCTCTCTCTCTCTCTCTCTCTCTCTCTCTCTTTCTAAGATCAATGAAAAACAAAATGAGGGCCAGATTGCACAGGAACTTGGAGGCAAGTTAAGGAGAGTGCATTTTAATCCATATGCAATAGGAAATCTCTAAAGGATTATAAATCAGACAAGGACATTCTCAGGGCTTAAAATTTAAAAGCTTATTTGAATGCTTTCTAGAAAACAAAATATAATGGGCTTAGAATAAAAGGGACAACTTTAAAATTGCTGTCATATTTCAGGTCAGAGAAGATAGTACACAGACTAGAGTGGTAACAGTGACAAATGAAAAAAAAATGAATTAATGATGTACATGGAGATGAAAGTGACCTACTATTGAAGCATTTCATATAGGGACTGAAGGAAAGTAGATCAAGAGAAATTCTACACTTATGATGTGCACAATTGTGGGGCAATGATTTTCCCAACATGAGAAAACCAAGTACGACAAAGGTGGTTAGGGTTGTTTGAGTTTGATTTTAGTCAAGTTAAATCCAAGCAGAGCTGTTAAGACATCAGTCCAATATAAAGTCTGGCGTTCAAAAAGAAGAATCTTAGCTAGAGCTAAAACTTTGAAATTGTAAACAAATAACTGGTATTTAAAGCCATGAAGCTGAATAAGATGAATTAGAGCTAAGAGTATCTACAGAAGAGATGAGAGGTTAGAGCTCTGGGAAATACACGCATTTACAGGTCAGGTAGTGGCAATTCACTGCGGAAAGAGAATGAGAAGGTGTCCTTAGGGGTGTGTGGAATCCAAGAGAGTGTAAAGTCATGGGAGCCCTGTCATATTTTATGAAAAAAATAGTGAATAGTCCTTTGAGACTTGAATGCCACTGACAAGTCTGGTCAAAGGAGAACTGAAGAATACTCTTCAGCCTGTTACGTGAAGTCATTTGTGATTTGCCAAAAACAGTTGTATCCGAGTAGTAAGGGAAGAGGCCAAATGGAGTTGGTCAGTGTTGACAGGTAAAAGAGACTTGCAGACAACGTTTGTATTTGTGGAAATCGGTCGTATTTTTTAAGAAAATGTTTAATAGTAATGTGATGAGAACCACGCTGAAGAAAGCATTTATTCACCCATACACTCCTACGATTCCTGTTCTAAATCCTTTTTTACATTAGAGACTCTCATCTCTCTGGTTGTCTCATATTTTCCCTCCAACAAAAAAGATATATATCATAATTGCCATATGGTGAGAAGAAGCAGACAGATAGAAAGATGTTTATAAAAACAAAATAAAACCCTAGAGAGACAATGTAAGCCAAAAGAAGAGGGGCAGATGGATAAGCTTACCCAGAAGAATTAGCCCTTAGCCTCTGCACAATCAATAAATGTTGGCTGGCTATTGACAAGAGAGGGGACAGGAGAGCAAGAGAAGCACATTGTGGGGATAGGCATTTCTTCATAACAGCTGCTGTTGCCACCACGGAACAGCTGTTCAGGTCCACAGCTCAGAACTTTCTGCTCCTCTTACAACTCTCCTCAGGGGCCCAAACCCACACCCTGATGCTGCAGTCTTAGAAGAAATGTCATATGTGATTTATATTGTATAGAGCCAGAAATTGTTAAATCACTGAGTAGGCCAGGAGCAAACTTTGCCTATGCAATGAATGAAAGAAGTTTGCATGACTCTTTCCACATCCTGGGCTTTGGTGATCCTCAAAGCTGAATGGTGATAGCCTTTCCAGCTATACTGAGAAAACCATGTTTTAGAGATTTAGAAGGGTAACATTCTCTCAGCTCCTCAGTGGGAATAGGGTTAGGATGCTGAAGATAATACTAGGTTTAGATTATTGTACCCTAATTCACGCATTCATGTCTATTACAAACTAGAGGCCTGGTGCCTGAAAATTTGTGTACTTGGGGAGTGGGGGACAGTGTCCCTCTGCCCAGCCTACGCCCTCTCGCAGTCCAAGACCCCTGGGGGGATGTCCACCTGTCAGCCTAGGCTTGCTCTCCCAGAGAGAAGCCGTCAGACATCCCTCTGGCAGCCCAGGAGCCCTCAGGGGATGTCCGACTGCTACTTGGGCCCACGGGGAGCAGGCCTAAGCTACAGTCAGATATTCTTAGTGCTACCGAGGAGGCGGGAGAGGCTTCCGCCACCACCACTGCATTCACAGCTGTCAGCCAGGCTTGTGGCTGAGCGGAGCTTCCCATGTGGGAGCGCCCTGACCATCAGGGGGCAGCTCCTACGTTGAGCATCTGCCCCCTGGTGGTCAGTGCATGTCATACCGACCAGTTTTTCCCAGCCATTCTGCTGTTAGGGTCAATTTGCACATTATCCTTTTATTATATAGGATAATGTCCTTGTGTATGCACAGTCTTAGAGTATCTTCCTAATGCTTTTCTGTGTCCCATATGAAGAAGCCCCTGTATTGCCTGTTTATATAGTTCATGTGATAAAAATTGTTCCTTTCATATTAAACAAATTCCCTGCATTTTAAAAATAAGAATATTAAATTATTAACTTCTTAGATATGTCCTGGATCAGGGCAAGAACATTTCCATAACTATAAAATCATATAGCTCAAAATCAAGTATCTCATCAACTGCATTAGCAAATATGGATATAGTGGGCTGCTTCTTTCTGGTTGTGAGAAAGAATGAGCCACAACTCAACTGTAAAATAGATATAATAATGATAACAATGACTGTCATTTGGGCAGGGTTCTCTGTTTCAATACCAGAGAAAAATAACCACGCTAAATATTTTAATTTTCATGCAATACCAAAATATCACCACCAATATTGGTATTTTGTAACAAACATGTTCAGAATTTATAACATTTTTAAAAGCAGTGGAAACAAATGTGTATTACACTTTCACACAACCATTCTGCCACATTAACCTGGCATTATTTGGTGGAAGAGAGGCAAAGGGAGATGGCCGCACATCAACTGCTTATAGGAGGTGAGTGAGAAAGAGAGGCTGGAAGAGGACCCGCTGAGCATACAGCCTTGTGCAGGGATGATTGGAAGACAGAGAAGGAGAAGGATGAGAACGTAGAGGAGATAGCCAAAAATCAGTGAACAAAACCACTGGTGAATGTCTGAAACCATAGTATTACACATGCAAAAGTACTTCCAGTTCAATTATGAAAAGCAGCACAGAGTATCAGAAGGGCAGTGTTATATTTAATAAAGAAGTCAAGAGAAATACTGACAAACATTGGCTTTTTGCTTCCCATTCTTCAAGATTTACAGAAGACCACCCAGAAAACTCCTTTTTTATTCACAGTCTATAATTACTAGGTTTCATCTTTACTTATTGCTTCTGACAAATAAAAACATATGTGAACGTGCTCTAGTCTCAGTATCAGTCTTTGGCACTAATTATTTAATTACCATGGCATAAAATCTATGTACACATTTATTCTATTCATTTCCTGCATTAAGTAAATCTTCCATGACCCAGGTTTATTTGGAAAGTGACAGTGGAGTGTAGGAAACTAATCCAAAACATTGAATGTTTCATCTGGGAGAATCGGACCATGCATAAAACAAAAGCTGAAAGAGATGGGATTAATTTTCTCTGTGTATATTTATTGATTACTATACTAAACACGACCAAAGCAAACATAAATAAGTGCCGTATTGCCATTAAGGAACTTACCCTTCAGTAAGGGGTAAGGAGGAGTGACTATCCTAAATAATTAAATCAAGTGTGACAGGTGTTAAGAAAAGGGTGAGAACAAGGTGCTATGGAAGCATTTCGAAGGGCTTTTATTCCAGACAAGAAGGGAGGAAGAAGGGAGAAGCCCCAGAAGGGGCAGAAGGAATGAGTCCCAAGCTGAGGCTTGGACAATACGGAAGTGTGTTAATATTCCAGGCAGAGAGCCATGAGCAATGGCCTGAAGTTGAAGGTTCAGAGAAGCATTAGTTGTTCATGTGTCAAGGTCAGGCATGTAATCTATATCAGGAGAAAGCAGTTAGGAGTGAATGGAAAGGAGAGGAACAGCTAAACCATTTAAAAGATGCTTTTGAGTTTGAACTTTGAAAAACCATGCAGAATCACTAGAAAAATTAAGAAGGGAGGGACATAAACATATTTGCACTCTAAAAAAATGTCTCTGACAATATTAAGGTTAATAGATCAGATGAAGTGAGGCCAGAGGAAATTGGGAGGCCATTACATACTATAACAAATAAATAAATGAAGTGAAACTAAGAAGTTAGAGTAAAAATAACTTGGTGTTGGGGGGAAGAAAGTAGACTCAGGCTTCTAGTATGCCAAGTGCTTGGAAGGTAGTTATTCCTTCAGCTAATACTTATTGATTCCTTTAATGAGTCAGAATTCACTCAGTGCCAACAATGTGCCAAGCACTATTCTGAGTGCTAGAGACAGAGCAATAATAATATGGACAAGGCCACTTTTCTCATGACCTTTAGCTCTAGTGGTAAGAATAAAATCAAATTTGAGGTCAGGGAGAAAATTGATGAGTTTCCTCTTGGACACAATAAATATGAAGTATGTAGAAGAACAGTCAGATAAGATGTAGTAGGAAGGTGAAGATTGTGGCTGGAGATATTGACATAGAGTAAACAGCATGTAAGTGGTTCTTAAAAAAGTGAGAGTGAACTTGAACACTTGGGAGAACCATTTGTTAGTTTTCCTGGCATATGCTTGGCTTTTAACAGAATCGCAAAGTAATTATAAACCAATGGTTTAGAATTAGAAGAGAAAATGAGTTTAAGGACAGGAATTTCAGCCATAAAATCAAAGAGATAAGTATAGAGGGAGGGAAGCCAAATAGGAAACTGAGGAAGGTAGCAAGAAAATTATTAGAGAAAATATAATTACTTCATCAACTAGTCCAATGAGCAAAGTCTCAAGAAGGAGAAAATTGATTGATAATTCCAAATGGTGCAGAAGTCAAGAAAGATAAAGAATGAAATAGCTGGATTTCATAGCAGAGACCACTATTGGCCTTGGCAACAACAGTTTTCATGGAGAGATGGACAAATGCTGCATCAGTGAGCTGAAGATAAATGGGAGCTAAGAAAATGGATAATTTATCTGCTTTAGACTAGGATAAGACATCAACCAAAGGACTTGTAAGCATGCATTTAAGTATAACCAATGGACACAGACAGTAGGGAGGTGAAGGCCTGTGCTGGGGGGTGGAAGTGGCCAAGAGAGGTCAATGGGGGGGAAAGGATACATATGTAATACTTTTAACAATAAAGAATTTAAATTAAAAAAGAAAAGAAATCTCAAGGGTACAATTTGAAGAGTGGGGAGAGAGCTAGATATGCAGGTTTGAAAAAAAGAAGCTCAGCCTAGTATGGGAGTTATACTCATGGATAAGAATGGGTGGCTGGAGGAATTTGATTTTGGCTGTGAAAAAAGATGACAGGGATGTGAAACATCTCAGGGTCTCTATTGACTCTTATGTGGTACACAGATGGAAGCTAGAAAACTCCTTGTAATTTCCTGCTTTCTTAATTGCCTTTCTTGACTCATTTCTAGGTTTGTTTTTATAAGTTTTATTCTTAATGTATGTTTTTAGTTTCAGGATTTATCATAATAAGGCAAACACATTTTTTTTAAATAAAAATCTGAAATCTAGTGAAAAATTTTTATTCTAGTTTTCTAAATAGGGATAGTGGTAGGTTTTAAAAATTAAATGTAGTGGCCTTTAACCAAAATCCAAACACTTTCAAGGTAGCTACTATACACTAAGGAACTAAAAGGAAAAGAAGTTCCTTCAAGTATTATATATATCAAAATACCTGACAGGTTTTTAAAGCCTCTTATTTTAAACAGCACAATTGGTTTTAATAATTGAATTGCTTTAAAAGTTTATGGGAATATGTTTTGTAGGCTTCCAGGTAATGGTTATGGTATGGACTGAAATCCAATTTATAATGACAAGCAGTATTGAAATAAAGAACAGTTGGCATGTGCTCTGGAAACTAAAGAAGGGTGCCTTTCTTATGGCCCATACTTCATCTACTAAGTGTATGCAGATGGGGTCAACTGAATGCTATAGTGAAGGTCTGACACATGATACCTTCCATTCTAAGGCACCTGATTCACCAAAAGTTAAGTGTAAAGTTTCTTACTCCTGATCCTATCAGTATACGCCACATGTTCATCTTTTGTATTTACTTAACCAGGAATATTTGTCCATACTTCTAGAGTGAATTTATATATATATATATACATATACATACACACACACACACACACACACACATATATAAATAAACTAGTGGCCCAGTGCATGAAATCCATGAACATGAAAAGGGAATTAATTAGAGGAAATATTTTAATATTGCTATTTGCCCTTTCTCTATAATAGAGGTGTCAGAGATGAAAGAAAATTAGTAAAATGTATATGAAAATCTTCCTCCTGTCAGAGTCTGGGGTGCAACACAGGACCCAGAGTCAAGTCCCCACCCACCCACGTGCACCTCGAAATCACATGAGACCCAGACCCGGCTGGCCCCACCCCATTGGGCTAGATCCAGACCTGGCCTGTCCCACCCTTGTCAAACCCCGCCAGGCAGGGGGCACAGCCTGAGGTCCCCTGGTCTGTCACCAGGGTGGGAGGCACAGCCTGAGGTCCCCTGTCAAGCCCCACGTGGGGGGGGGGGCGGGTGCAAAGCCTCAGGTCCCTGCTGATTGCTCGTTAAGGTTCTTTACAGGAACTCGGCCTCCTCTCTGGGTTCCACATCTTTGTGATGGAGTGATGGTCAATTTGCATATCCCCTCTTTATTATATAGGAGAATATATATATACCAATTAAAAGTCATTGTTAGTTCATATGGTTGGAATGAAGCTGACAGTATTTGTATTTAAAAAGACTGGATTTAATTGTGAATGAAAACCCAAGGTAACCGCTAAAACAAGGTTGAAATTTATTTTTCATGTAAATTAAAACTAAAAACAGACCAGAACTGGCAATGTCTTTTGGTGATACAGATCTAAGATCCACTATTTTTGTTGCTCTACTATCCTGTTCCTTTAAGCTCCCTTCCATGAAGTGGCAACATGCCACTTTTCACTCACTATTGATCAGATCCCAGCCACAAGTACACACCTAGCAAGGAAGGATGGGAAATGGTGCTATGATGCCAACAGAAATCCAGGGTAATGTCTTTATAAGAGACAAAAGGGGAAAAGGATTTTCAGTGAAACTAGCAAACTCTGCCACACCACTCTTAGTTCTAGAGTGGGCAGTCAGAACATTGCCTCCCCTTGGCTGCTATGATTTTTTCAGAGAGCGGTTCATGTCTAAAGACTGTGAACTACAAAGTGTATCAGAGATTGTAACAGAAATGGCAAATCTACTAAGATAGGCAGACACGACTCAATTCTGGGAAAACCATTTTTTCCCCGACTTATTGTGGATCAGTGTATGTCTGCAGCAGCTGGAGACTAGCATAAGAGGAAAGGCAAGGAATAAAACTGATCCAAGAGAGAGAGAGATTGAAGACTGGCCACATCCAAGCCTAGAACAGAGCATGCTTAAGCATTGACTAGCCCTGGGTATTTCAATTAAGTGAGTCAATAACTTTACATTGGACTTTTAATTCATAGGATGAAAAGCTTACTGATGAAAACAGGGGTCTGGAGGTAAGGAAAGTACTCAGGTAACATACCACTTGGATTTTATTTTACTATCATGGATCAGCTCCATTTAAAAGTGTAGTATAGGTTAATACACTTCCATTCACAAAAATAAAAGAATGAAAGAACAAGTAAGCCCACATCCAGGCACATTCTTGTAAAGTTTTAGAACAAGAAAAACTAAAGTATGTTAAATTCTTTTTCACAAAGAAATAATAATTATGCACAAAGAGATAAAAAATTAGACACATCAGAATTCTCACCAGTAACACTGAATGCTAGAAGATAACAGAGAAATGCCTACAGCATTGCAGGAAAATAAATTCTAGCCTTGAATTCTATACTCACAAAATGTATTAACCAAGTATGACAGAATTGGGATATTTAAAAATGATTAAGAGCCTAGAAACTTTACCTGTATTTTAAATATATATGTGTATTTAACAGCCAGCAACTGAAATCAGACATAACAGCTGTTCAAATGAAATGTTTCTCTCTCCCTTGTAAAATATATTTGTAGCCAGTAGCCATATCTATCTATATAAAGACCCAGGGTCCATAACGTCCAAACTGACTGAAGGCTCGAACGAAAGCCAGGCTGCATGCGCAGTAGGCTCGAGTGGGCATGGACTGGCAAGCGGGCTGAACTGCTGACCTCTCAGAGAGAGAGAGAGAGGCTCGGCTGCTGGCAAGACTCGGAGAGAGAAGCACTCTCGCCAGTAGCCTGGGGCGGCTACTGATCAGCCCCACCTCTCTGATCAGGCCCAGAAATAGGCCCAGAGATACAGATTGGCATAGAAACTGACCAATCAGAACCTAATCTGGGTGAACTGAGAGGAGCCAATTGCTGGCTAGAAGGCAGAGCTTTTGATGCTGACTGGCATAGAAACCGACCAATCAGAACCAAATCTGGGTGAAGTGCGAAGGCAGAACCTAAAGTGGGGGCTGAGAAGGGGTTTTAAGGGCAACAGCTGTTTGGTGTAAGGTGTAAGAAAGGGTTCAATTTTTTAATGACCGGTTTGGTAGTATAGTGCATATGGCTGGCTATCAGTCCAGATATAGGGATTCTGTGTTTTTGTCTGCTGCAAAAGGCCCCACCCCCCCATTTAAACAATCTTATTCTATATAATCTATCTATACTAATAAAAGGGTAAAATGCTAATTAGACTGGGTTAACTGGACATCTTCCGGATGTCCAACTTCTTCCGGACAAAGCCATGGTGGTTGGGGCCAAGGCAGAGGCAGTTAGGGGTGACCAGGCCGGCAGGGGAGGGCAGTTAGGGACAATCAGGCAGGCAGAGAGGTTAGGGGTGATCAGGCAGGTAGGCAGGTGAGCAGTTAGGAGCCAGTGGTCCCAGATTGGGAGAGGGATGCCCGACTGCCAGTTTAGGCCCGATCCCACCAGCAGTTGGACATCCCCCAAGAGGTCCCTGATTGGAGAGGGTGCAGGCTGGGCTGAGGGGATCGCCCCCCCTTTCGTGCACCGGGCCACTAGTTTGTACATAATATGTAACAATGTAATTATGTGATAATATGTAAGCAGTTCTATAACATGAACAAAAACACAGGGTCCCCTGTATCTTTTTTTTTTGTTTTCCTTAGTGTCTTAGTTTTGTTCTCAAGATTACCACAGGTTTTCAATGGCTGCCAGAGCTCCTCCCATCGCATCTGCATTTCAGTTAGAAGTAGTTTTTAACCCGTGGAGTACTTAACAGCTATTTTCACCAATCTAAGGAGTGTTTTCTGAAATTGCACCCAGAAATGTTTTCTTAAATCACTAGACCTGCATAGTTGCAAGATGAGATATTTGATCTGGGCACTTTGCAGCCTGGGGGAAAACATGGGACTCTGTTTCTAAGGAAGAAAATAACAGAGATTGAGGAGGCAGCTAGGTCCTTCACCATCTAATAAGCAACCTCCCAAATCTCATTTTATAAAGTTAGTTGAGTTTGTACTCTCACAAAATAAGAAATAAAAAGGCATACCGACAGGGAAATGGAGCAATGGAGGAAAAGCTCAGGATGACAATGGCCTATCAGGCTAACGACAACAGTTCTGGAGCACCGTAGGGGAATGGTGGGCTCCAGAGGGAGTCTCAGAAGATAAAAGATTACCTGCATGGTATTGTCTGATTAACAGAGTGGACTAACTTTGAGGCACAATAAAACTTGTTATTCAAGATAAAAGAAAAGTTAATATGAAATCTCCCCCGCAATTGCATCTAAACAATTAACTCAAGTAATTAATTGAATAAAAGAACATTCATCTTCTCTCAATGCGCCTAATATTCTCTTCTAAGTGTCTCAGAAATTATGATATTGTTGACAGAAGAAAAGGAATGTGATCTCAGCACTTATTAATAGTAATGTAATGTTTAAATGGTTTTCAACTTTAGTCAACCCGTGGATAAATTGGGTAAGTCTTACTTGTGGATACAGAACGAATTTAAGTATTAACAAAAAAAGCCAGTATAAACTTAAAATACTAGCACACAAACAATGGGAAGTGGAAGGGTAGAGGAATTGTGGAAGGAAATATAGAGACACAAATATTTCAAACACTAAATATAATGTAACTAGAGGCCCAATGCATGAAATTCATGCAAGAGTAGGCCTTCCTTCTCCCAGCTGCCAGTACCGGCTTCCCTCTGGCACCCGGGACCTGGGTTTCCCTCTGGCTGCAGGCCCCAGCTTCATCCAGAAGGTCATCCGGTCTAATTAGCATATTATGCTATTATTATTATAGATAGCAAATGAAAGAATCAAAATAAGCATTGAGAAGTGAATGAGGTTAAAAGTTTACTGAGCAAAACCATTTATTTTTAATTTTAGGAAATCAATCAATACTATTTGGAATGTTGAAATAAGAGACATAGGATGTATTATTTAGTTTTTGAAGATAATTGAAGGTAAAACAGTTTCTGGGAGTGAGACTATGGTTGTGAAGGGGTATGGGTAAGGCAGTATAGAAATCAAATAATAAGGTATAAGCTAACCTTATTATTTGATTTATTCACATGTTCATGCATTATTTTAATAACAATAAATATTACAACAATCAAAATAGCAATAAAGGAAAGCTTCAAGTTTTCTTGGCAGTTTTACAAAACACAAATATTAGTAGGGAAGCCAGTGCTTGTTATTAGTACAATATGGGCTTCTCTCTGACGCAGTGGGCACCAGGTAGCACTAAGCACTGATGCAGCATGAACCTACTCTACCCAAACAGGAACTGGATACCGAACTGTGACCTCTAGTGAAGTAGTTTTACTAAATACTGAAGGAAGGGAGCATAAAAAATGTTCTTCTGCTGTACCACACTCTACTGGGCCTCTTTCCTCTCAGATGGTTGCATAACTTAATTTTTTATGTAAATTTAGATCAACCAGCTCTTGTAGCATGTTTGAAAATTCTAACTATAACCAGGTTTTCAGTAGAGGGAGGCAAGAACATTTCATATTTAAGGATATATATGTATCTTAGATAAATATCACATGGAGCACATAAAAAGATTCATGATATAAGAAAATAGATAATAGCAACTATTATAAATAAACATACTGTGTTTTAGAAGAATTATGACAGTAAACAGTAAAGTGTACCCATTACTTACTGAGATACTAAATATACGAAAGGTTATATGATATATTAGCCAGGGTAGGCAAGGTATTACTGCAGTAACTAAACATTCAAATCCTCCATCACTTAAAATAGGAAGATGTTATTTCTTGTTTATACCATATCTAAAACGAGTTGACAGAAAGTTCTGTTCAAAGTTGTCTTCATTCCAGGACCCAGGATGATGAACAAGCCACTATCAGGAGGGTTGCTGATCACAGAGGCATAGAGATTATGGAGAAGATTATTGCAAATGTTGCATGACTCTTAAAGTCACGTAAGCATGTAAGTTTTACATTTGTCTTTCATTCACATTTCATGGGTCAAACCAAGTCGCATGGCCATGACTGATTTTAAGGTGAAAAGTACAACAAATTCTGTGACCTGACCCCCCCCATATTAATATGTGTGAATATCCTTAATGACTATCACATTTGGTAGTTGAAAAGCAATTTCAGAATTAAAATCACAAGTAGAAATTCACAAGTGAATTGATGATTTATAAAAAAAAAATCCAATGATCAATTAAAAAGACAAATAGTAATGATTCCCAAAGTGCAGAAGAAACATTTAAATACATAAAGAAAATAATAATGAATACAGTGGATATTGAAAACCAGAGACAGTAGATCCAATGAACCATGCAATATTTCTTATTAAAAAATAGAGGAAAAACAATAAAGAAGCTTTTCTGATCTAAGAAAGGCCCAAGTGTTCAGACTAAAATGCTCACTGAACAGTAGAAAAAGTTAATAAAAATATAAAAATGTCTAAATATATCCTGCTTTAATTTTTAAACCTCAAGAATAATGAAAGAACCTAGGTATTCAAAAATGATTTTTTTCTGAAAGTTAAACATAACCTACATAAAGAAAAGTGCATAAATTTCAATTGAAGAGATCAATAAATTATTCCTATGAGAATACAATTGTGTGACCACTACTCAGGCCAAGAAATGGAACATTCCCTGTACCATAATGATATTTCTATCCATTCTCCCCCGCAAAATATACACTATCCTAATTTCTAAATCTCTATCAGTTTTGCCTACTCCAATATTGAAATAAATGGAATCACATAATATGGGTTCTCATATTTGACATTCTTCTCTTATTATATCATTGAGATTCCAACATTTGCTTTGTTGCAATTATATCAGACTTCGATTCATTCTTGTGTATAATTCTATTGTGCGAATATACTAAAATTTGTATTTATTCTAAGTGCTGAAACAATTGATAAAATTGTTTCAAGTTGTTTACTATTTTTTATTTTCTTTATTGATTAAGGTATTACATATGTGTCCTTATCCCCCCCATTACCTCCTCCATCTCCCCCACTCATGCCCTCACCACCCTGGTGTCTGTGTCCATTGATTATGATGATATGCATGCATACAAGTCCTTTGATTGATCTCTCCCCCTATCCCCACCCTCCCCCACCTTCCCTCTAAGGTTTGATGGTCTGCTTGATGCTTCTCTGTCTCTGGATCTGTTTTTATTCATCAGTTAATGTTGTTCGTTATATTCTACAAATGAGTGAGATCATGTGATATTTGCCTTTCTCTTACTGACTGATTTTGCTTAGCATAATGCTCTCCAGGGCCATCCATGCTGTTGCAAATGGTAGAAGTTCCTTCCTTTTTACAGCAGCGTAGTATTCCATTTGGAAACAGCCTAAGTGCCCATCAAGTTGTTTACTCTTACAAATAATAATGGTATAAACATTCTCATACATATTCTTGCTGTATATGCTCATATTTCTATTGGGTGTGAAATTTAATACTCCTCTGTTACCTTTTTGGAAGCCACCTTTAAACATGGCTGCCAGGTATAAAATTCCAGTGCTCCTTCCTTCTCTTAGAATTCACATTCCCATCTCTTCTTTATTGTCTCCATACACTCAGTCCTCCTCTGTGTTCTACTCATTTACTGTATTGATTGTCTATAGTTTGCTCATTGAAATATAAGCTCTATTAAGGATAACATTTGTGTTTAGTTTGGTAATGGTTATTTTCTCAACCTAAAGAAGAGGTGCTCAAAAACTTTTGCTGAATAAATGTATTATGTTATATAGTTATGAGTAAGGCCCAATATCCCTTCATATGTCATTACACATTTGTATTTCCCTTCAGTACATAGACTATTTGTAGCTCACGCTACAAAATTCCTTCAGAATTTTACATATGAATTTTGAAAATTAAGAAAATTTGCTGTTTATCTGTTACTAGTATATGTATAACAAAATTGTTTTTCATTTTGCTGTTGGCCTTTTGCCTTCGTTTATGGTAAGTTTTTAATATGTTTCATTTTCATGTAGTCAATGTTAACTATTTCTTTTCTTTAAGGCTTTATGTCCAATTAAAAAAAGGCCTTTCTTATTTCAATATTATTATAAATAAATTCTCAGCGATTTCTTCATAGATCTTTTATGTTTACTTTAAATATTTCATCCATCAAAATGTATTTTGTTTTAAGGAATGAGGTGAGGACCCAATTTTCCTTTTACCTGACATGATTTATGGAATCATCACTGTCTTTCTCACCAATTTGTGATGACATCATTACTATAAAGTAAAGGCAATCCTGTTTGATTCTATTTTCCTTTTACTCTCCTTCATTGTTTTTGTCTATCTTAGCTCTAGTGCTGTTATGAACATTTATTAATCTCTGGTGCCAAAGTTTCAAAATTATTTTGTATTTGTAATATACTCTATTTTAAACTTGTATGACTTTCCACCCTTACTATTAATTTTTTTCTAGTTTTATCTATTCTTAGAAAATTTTCTAAGCTATCCTTACAGATTTATTGCTTAAAATGGATTTATATGGTATAACTTTGTTTAAATTCATACAGGCATACAAAAAAAAATCAAGGCCCAAATTGAAAACTACAATGAAAAATATATGCAAACAACCACAAAATGTTCTTGGTATGTTAATTAAGATTGTGTTAAATGTATAAATTAGTTTAGTGAGGCATTATATACCATGTGATTATATTTTTCTATCCCAAAGTATTTTTAACAATAAAGCATTTTTAATTAAGGTATGCACATTACTTTTAGATATAATGCTATTGTACACAATAGATTACAGTATAGTATAAATATAACTTTTATATGCACTGGGAAGCCAACAATTTTGTGTGACGCACCTTATTGTAATATTCACTTAATTGCCATGGTCTAGCCAAACCTGTAATATTGCCAAGGTATGCCTGTGGAGGAATAATTGAGGGCTATTAGGCCCTTTTGTTCCTTCTTTAGGGCCCTTCCCTGGCCCTTGTCCTGAGAAGGTGCCTCCAAACCAGAAGCCCAGACATGAAGTTACCTACCTGCTGTAGCCTTAAAGGCCCCTGGTCTAAAGTCTGGGACCTAAGTTCATCCCACCCAGAGCCTGGAATCAAGATTCCAGAGTCTAGCCAGTTCCAGAGCTGCGGTCCAGAGTTCAGATCTAGCCTGTTTGGAGCTGAATCTAGCAGCTCAGAGTTTACCCAGGATGGCTCCTTGAGGAGTTCTGTTGGCTCTAAGTAGACAGGCCCAGACTTGGGGTTCTTGAGGTGGTGCTAGGGCCTGGGTCCTCGAGACTCTCACACACTCGTTCACATTCTGTCTGCAAGCCATTGGTTTCTACATCACTTCGGTTAACCATATTTCTTTAACCATAGGAGATACATAACAAGTTCTCCAAGTGGTAAAATAACTTCAAAGTGGAGGATCACATGGCATTGAGGCCGAAGGTGGACATGGGACTCTCTTCAAGGTAACCTGCAGATTCAGTGCTTAATACTCCAACTGCTCACCTAAAATTGCGTGTTTTATTTCATATCTCGTTACACAACAAAAACTAACACTTAAGTTTTTACTACATATCAAACACTACTCTATGCGCTTCACCCATGTTAACTCATCTTTGTAATTGTCAAGGCAATTTTATCTTCACATTACTCCAGTTTTGCAGATTAGAAAATTTACTCAGAGGGTGGTTAAGTAAATTGCTGAAGGTCACACAGCCTGTAAGTGACGGTACCTTTTAGTCTGACTCGAGGGCTCACACTCTCAACAAATGTGCTATGACTATGATTACAAGTATAACTCTTATGATAAAGGTGTCATTTTAAATCAGGATAAAAAAGTTTTAGTTGAAAGAGTTAGGATAATTGAAATATTATTCAAGAAAATTTAATTTTGTTACTTTTTTCTTCATAGTATATGTCAAATGAACGAAAGCCTTGGATTTAAAATGTACATTCTTTAAAAGTAGAAAACATATTTTTTTTAAAAAAATTGAAACAGTATTTTCAATAGGGGAGATGGATTCTTATACATGAACTTACAAACTGAAAATGAACAATCTAGCAGATTTGACCACAACCACTTAGAAAATCCTATGACACAAAATATCACAAACAAATGAAAAGACAGACATAAAACAGAGAGAATTTTATCATAGATTAACAGAAAAACCAAATGCATGATACAGTAGGAAAATAGGAAGTAGCAACAAATACCTCACAGAGGCATCTGTATAAAGAGTCAGGGGCCATTGCAACCAAATGGACAACTGAACAAATGACCAAACAGGCTGAGTGGGGTGACAAGGCTGGTAGGGGGGTTAGTGAGGGACAACCAAATGACTGAGCAGCAGGCTGTTTGGGGTAACCAGTCTGGCAGGGGGGATAGTGAGGGATGACTGAACAGCAGGCTGCATGGGGTGACCAGGCCAGCAAGGGTGTTAACTAGGGACGACCAAATGACTGAACAGCAGGCTGTGGCAGGTGACCAGGCTGGCAGGGGGGCAGTGAAGGGCAACCAGGCCAGCAGTGGGGGCAGTTAGAGTAACCAGGTTGGCGGGGGGGGGGCAGTTGGGGGCAACCAGGCTGGCAGGCAGAGGCAGTTAGGGGTGATCAGGCTGGAAGGGGGCCCAGTAGGGGCAATCAGGCAGGAAGGCAGATGAGCAGTTAGGAGCCAGCGATCCCAGATTGTGAGAGGGATGTCCGGCAGTCAGACATCCTCCGAGGGGTCTGGATTGAAGAGGGTGCAGGCTGGGCTGAGGAGACCCCCTGCCCCGTGCACGAATTTTGTGCATCGGGCCTCTAGTATATAATATCAAAATCACCATACTAGTACATATATAAATTAAAACAACATTTTTTTTTTACCTCTCAAGTTAGTGATTCTATTTTTTAATGATAATTCCTAGTGTGGGTGTGGATATGAGAAATTTGATATATCTGCATTGCTGAGTTGGTGGGTGTATGATTGGTAAAACCTCTCTGGAGGACAATTTTGTAATAGATATTTTGCCTTAAAAATTCTTACTTTGTCTTGCAAACATTGTTACCTTTTACCCTAGCATTTCTACACTAAGAAAGTTATTCTAATGAAATATTCGCATGCCTGCACATTTATTTTGTAAGGATATTTGCTCGAGTAATTATAGCGATGTACAAATTGGCAGCAATCTAAATATGCCTTCTGAGAGGATGGCTATAGTGAGTTGGAACAATTAACTTTGTTACTTTATCCTCAAACACACAGTACTTCATTGTAGGATCTAAAGTTGCTTTCAGAAGTAGGGTCCCTACACTGCCAAGTCAAGGCTTGACTTGAGAGCATAGATGGGAGATCATTCAGGGTTTATAAAACCATTGAAGATGGACTCCTGGGTTCTGTCTGTGAATCTTATAGCCTTGCCATAATGTGACTCTATAATGGTACATCACATAACTACAACTCTGCCACACACTGATTTAGTTTGCATTACACTGGATAGAGTAAAACCTCTTTTTATGTCCAGCAGAACATCCCCATGATGGATTCCCTTCCCTTGAGAGAGCACTATCATCATCATCATCATCATCATCATCATCATCATCATCATCATCACCATCATCATCCAGATGATTTGTACTCTGTCAGTTTGTTTAAGCTTGGATCAAGTTTCCAGAACTCCCTTCTCTAAATAGTTCTGGGTTACAGTTGGTTAAAGGAGATACTTGCATAAGATTTGGAGGATGGAAATAAAGCAGCAGCCATTATCTTTTGAAGGCTGTTTTAGTCATATATAGTGATGAACAGATGTAGGGGTGATTCCTCTTTTTTTCTTTCCTCTGCTCCACTTTTAGCTCTTCTTACCAATTTCTGATTATATTGACCAAAAACTGCTCCAGGAAAATGCTGGTCTGAGGATCTACAGTGGTGAGACCTACATGGAAAAGGTATCTTCTTGTAGACTTCCTAAGAACTTTGCCTTAATAGTTTGGGGTTTCCAAATAAAATAGAAGACCCACATTTAAATTTGAATTTCAAATAAACAACAAATACTTTTTATATAAATATGTCCCCGATACTGCAAGAGCTAATCATAGCAAGGGAATATTGGTAAGTCTAATTGCCCATAATAGTCCTGAATAGGTTGAAGGATTCATCTTGACATTTTATCCTCAAACCCATAGTCCTTTACTGCAGGGGAATACTCATAAAAAATTATTTGTTGTTCATTTGAAATTTTGATTTAATTGGGCATCCTGCAGTTTTTACTTGCTGGATCTGACTCTTCTAGTTTTGGTGGATTGATATGCTTGGTTTTAGATTAACTATCTCCTGACCCCTTCTCCAAGCCTCTAGCTCCTTTTCCAAACATTAACTCCTCCAGCATCTTCTACAGTTGTGTAAGGTCTACTTCCTAGAATAAGTTGCATCCCCTACAATACTCACACTAACTCTGTTCCTCTGATTTTCAATTTTTGCTGTAGTAATAATGATAACAATAGCAAACAACAGTAAATTCTAAGGTTTGTTAAATAGAACTCTATGCCAAACCCTATATTAAGCACTTAGCAATACTCTGTATTGGTTACTGTTATTTACTCCCATTTAAATCTAATACATTTTAGAATTTAAGTAAGACATGCCATTTATATAACAATTTCCACCGATCTCAGATATTTCTATGCTCTTTTTTTCCCTCCTTATTTTTCCTTGAAGCAAATGTGAAGTGAGTTAAATTCTATGCTCTTTTTTTCCCTCCTTATTTTTCCTTGAAGCAAATGTGAAGTGAGTTAATTATTTCAGACATCTGTATCTGATAAGAAAAGAAACTGAGTCACCAAATGATTTAGAGGAACTTTAAAAGTCATATATTGAGTTAATGGAACACTTGGGAGTAGAATTTACCATCTCTGAGATTCCAAGCTGCTGTTTTGACTTTTGTGCTGAGCAACACTATATATCTTTAGAAGAGAGAAAAAAAATCAGTGTCCATTAAGTTTCTATATCCTGTGCAGAGACATTTATTCTTAGGTCAAAATGTCCAAGTGAAACTTACACCATACATTTTAATACTTATTTTTAATCCAATAAGTTTTCATGTTCCTTTGTGTTCTTATGAAATCAAATTTTAAATTCCTTATCAAGCATGTGTTTGAGCTCAACTTCTATGCATAAGCATAGTTTTCATGTAAGTGCTCCATAAGGCTTGAACAATGGGTTTCATATGTAAACAAAATTGTATATTTTAAATAATCTCTGGAATTTCTTGCTATTTTAGAAGCTCTTTCTTTAACTTGGAATTTAGACAAGAAACATTTAGAACAAAAACCAAATAAAAAAGCAAAGGCAAATATTTTAGGAAATGAGGTGAACTGATTGATATGAAAGATTTCAAAGAAAAGGTAATACCAACCACTTATCCTTAACAAGTCAAAGCCCTGGAAACATTCATGGAGAAAAACATGATTTCAATGTAATTCCAAGATTGCTATAAAACCTCTAAGCATGATAAAAGTATTTTTAATATGTTCTATTATTTATTTAATACAGAATTTCCAATACAGATGTTCACTTGCCTCTCCTTTTATTTTTGGGGGGATATTTGGCAAATGCAAGTCATTTTCTTCTAGAGGTCCAACTCCCATGTACCTCGTCTTACTGTCTACTTGTTACAAAATATTTATTTAGAGGAATAACTAGTGTTCTGGTGGTACCCTATCTGCTGTCCAGAATTTGGAATACTAGAAGAAAGAGGGAAAACTTGCCTAGGTCAGGAGGAATGATATGAAGTACCTAGTTTTAGTTTCATGAATTATTGTTTATTTTCATAGTATTCATAAGAACTTTTCTTAGCTTAAATTAGATGTAATAATTTAGAAAACTTACCTTCTAATTCTGATAGCAAGGCTATTTTACAAATTGCCCACAATATTCAAACAAAATAATCAATTACAACTACATAGTGTAGTGACTTGGAGCAAAACTTCTTGAAATATCTGTGGTGAAAGACAAGTGGTTTTTTCTGATCCATTGCAAATCAATATTTTGGAAAACACAGTAACAAAACTAGTGTAAAAATTGGTTGTTGAGGTAATATAGCTATAAAAGTTTTCAAATATTTATGCTTGATTTCTGCACTTTTCTTGTTACAAACATGCACCAGTTGATGGGACACCCTTTAAATGGCATTGCTTTAGAGTTAGACTATAGTCTTTGGTATTCATTAGTTTGGGTTTCAGTTCTGTCTCTGCTATATTCCACTTGCCTTGCAATCATGTCTAACTTACTTAAGTAAATATGAAAATAATAGAAGTACCTTCTTTAAAGTTTGCTGTGAGGATTTAATGAGATACAGTTGCCTCTTGAACAATGCAGAGCCTGGGACATAGGGGTGCTAAACCTCTGTGCAGTCAAAATCCATGCATAACTTTAGGCTCCCCAAAAACTTAGCCTTGCCAACAACATAGTTAACTCATATTTTGTATGTTACATGTGTTATATACTGTATTCTTACAATAAAGTAAGCTAGAGAAGAGGAACTGTGATTAGGAAAATTATAAGGAAAATACATTTACAGTATTTATTGAAAAAAATCTACATGTAAGTGGACCTGTGCAGTTCAAACTCATGCTGTTCAGGGGTCAATTGAACTATATGTGAAGCACTGGGAAGAATGTCTAGCACATACTTCAGAATCAATCAGGTTAAGTCATTGTAATTGTTGCATGCAGTTTTATAATATACAAAGTGCTTTTCCATACGTCATTACACTTATTTCTCACAAAATCTCTGTGTGGGTTGGTTACAGAAGTTATGATTATCCTCCATTGTACAGTTGAGAAAACCAAGGGTCAAGTGTTTAAATGGTTATTTAAGTGTTTAAATGGTTGCACAGCTGGTAAATGATAAAACCAGGAGTTAAATTTGACGTTAGTTCTCCCTTATTCCATCCTCCCCTTCAAGGCATGTCAAAAGCTATGCAAGTAGTTTTCTTCATACAGAACAAACTCTTCCTGCTGTTTCCTTGGTCTGAGCCTCTTGGTCTCACGGCATAGCTTGACAAAGAACAGGAGCATCTAGAAGTACTAGGATCTCCTGCTTTCTTCTCCTTTAGTAGACTTCTTTTATAGGAGAGGTTCTTGTTAACCCTGTACTTCCCTTTTCTTTTCACAGCTACTGAAGAACAAGCTGTGTACAATTTATGCTTTCAGCACAGAGTGCAATATATCTGGTTAATGTGATGGCGGCTATACTAGTATTTTAGATGTTGGAAACGTCAATCCAAAAGCAATTCCCAACACTAAGATGAGAGAAACAGCCATCTCTTTTCATGTGTTAGTGAATGGTCTGGCTTACCTTGCCTATTTGAATGTGTCTAGATGATATAAAGGTTTCTTTTTTCGAAGTTTGGATAGTTTTACTTTTACAAGTCCAAAGAAATGTCCACTTCTTCATGTGGTTAAATCATGCTTATGAATTCTCAGAGAATAAGGCGCATAAGAAATTCATATGGGACATTAAATGTTCTAGTAATTATGATCTCTATTTGGTTCAGAGTCAGAAGAAAAAGAAAAAGAAAAAGAACCAAACCCAAGATGTGTTAAAAGAATAAAATTTTCTTGTGTTAGTAAATTAAAAAGGGAGTTACAAAAAGCAAATACTGCAGATGCATTTTCTCCAATAATGCCTTCAGGGGAACTTACATTTAGAAAAGAAAACTATTCAATTATACAGCAGCACAAAATGAGCTTGGTGTAAACAAACCATTGTCCACTACTCTAAATTAGGTAATGAACTTCCCATTAGCTAATTTAAAAACTAAACGATAAAATGAGTTTCAAAACTGTGTCGAATAAAGAAACATGGGTGAAGGTAAACAGAAAGCATTCGGGAGTCTAAGTGCTAACCTGTGTATATCCAACCTCTAGGAATGAATCCTTTGGGATGAAACATTGTCTTCTGTCAAAGGTGTCAAATAAAATAACTCAGCCACACTTGCTTAGGAGCAGCACTGTGCTCTCAAAGTTCTGAGTTGAGGTCTGGGGTGCTATAGCAATTATGATAAAACTAGAGGCCCGGTGCACGAAATTCGTGCACTGGGTGTGTGTGTGGGGGGGGGGGGAGTGTCCCTCAGCCCAGCCTGCCCCCTCTCACATACTGGGAGCCCTCAGGCGTTGACACCCATCACCCTCCAATCGCAGGATTAGCCCCTTGCCCAGGCCTGATGCCTCTGACAGAGGCGTCAGGCCTGGGCAGGGGACCCTCATTTCCCCCCATCACTGGTTCTGCCCCCAGCCCAGGCCTGATGCCTCAGCCAGAGGCGTAGACCCCCATTACCCTCCGATTACCTGATCGGCCCCTTGCCCAGGCCTGACGCCTCCACCAGAGGTGTCAGGCTTGGACAGGGGACCCCCATCTCCCCCCGATCACTGGCTCTGGCCTCCGCCCAGGCCTGAGGCCTCTGGCCCAGGAATCATGCCTGGGCAGGGGACTCCCATCTCCCTCTGATCGCTTGCTCCACCCCCCGCCCAAGCCTGACGCCTCTGACCCAGGCTTCAGGCCTGGGCAAGGGGACCATCATATCCCCCCAACCCCCGGCTCAGCCCCCCACCCAGGCCTGATGCCTCGGCCAGAGGAGTTGACCCTCATCACCCTCCGATCACCAATCACCGGATCTGCCCCTTGACCAGGCCTGAGGCCTCCGGCAGAGGTGTCAGGCCTGGACAGGGGACCCCCAGCTCCCCGTGGTTGCAGGCTCCGCCCCTGCCCAGGCCTAACGCCTCTGGCTGAGGCGTCCGGCCTGGGCAGCGGGGACCTGCAGCTGCAGCGACCCCGCGATCGTGGGCTCCGCTTTAGGCCCAGGCAAGGGACCCCTAGCTCCCGGGACTGCCAGCTTCGACCGTGTCCAGCTCCCATCGCTGGCTCCACCCCACTTCCTGCTCTCACTGGCCAGGGTGGAAAAGGCACCTGATTCTTTGATCATGGCTGGGGGGCAGGGCAAAGGCTCCCCCCTGGATTTCCGATCACTGTCAGTGGCAGGGGGCTTCTTCCTGCTTTCCCTTTCGCCTCCCTGCATTGTGCCTACATATGCAAATTAACCGCCATCTTGTTGGCAGTTAACTGCCAATCTTAGTTGGCAGTTAACTGCCAATCCTAGTTGGCAGTTAATTTGCATATAGCCCTGATTAGCCAATGAAAAGGGTATCGTCGTACGCCAATTACCATTTTTCTCTTTTATTAGATAGGATGTAAGACTCCACTATGTCCTGGGCTTTTTGTTTATTGCACAGAAAGGACTTCACATTGGAAAAATACAGAGAATTCCAGGCATTTCACTGTCAGTGGCCCAAGAGCAAATGACCTTTGCTTGGAAAGTAAAGCCATCCCAGACCTAATAGGAAGAGTTTGAGAGCCGACTGCAGTAGACATGGCAGAAACTCTATTTTATTACAGGTGAAGGGAGATTACCATGGTGGACACAGTATTGCCGACAATCTGCTTAAATATTCTCTTTTTTATAGATTCTTCACAGGTGATCTAAAATTTTGGTGCCAGAATAAAAGCATGGACATATATGAGAAATAAGAATTCTAGTTAAAAAGAAGAAGTCCAAGATTAATTTGAGTTCCCTCAGAAGGAAACCCTGAGGCTATGATTTGAAAAATAGTTGCTTATTTGGCAGGTGATCTCAGAGAACATTGTTAGAAGAGGGAAGAAGTGAGGCAGGAAAGGGAAAGGAGAAAATAAAGGCTACATTTTCAAGCCAGTCGCCATTAGAGCAGACTGAAAAGTAATCTTAAATCGGATCGTTGGGGTGCCTACAGGGCAAGTACCTCAGAGTTAGCTAAACCCAAGAGCCGAAGAGCTAGGGAATTTGTACACAAAAATCTATCATTGGTTGGGAAGGGGAGGAGATTACATTATAAAAATAGTGATCAGACAGTACCTCCAGGTAACTGGATGGATGCCCATTAGGGTCTAAAAATGGTGAGGTCTCGGGAAATATAGTTGGGGTATCTGCTACAATTTGTGAAAACAGATTTCTTTTGTATTTTAAAGCAATTGGTGCCGTATCCTTAGGAATTTTCACACAGTTATACACACACATTTGTCTTAGGGATTATCTTTAGTTGCTTTTAAACATAAAAGAGTGATGGGCACAAAGGCAGAAAACTCCAGCAGACTGATGCAGAAGATGGTGAAGTGGAAAGAATAAATGTTTTGGAGTTAGATGGACCAAGATTTGAATCCTAACCTTATCAGCCAAGTGAATTTAAGCAAGCGATTTAATGTGCTTCATTTTCCTTTATTGGCAAAATGAGTAAATAATATGCATTTTGCAGAGTTGTCATAATATTGTTCAAGCTCCCAGTCAGATTCTTGGAATATAGTAGTATGTCGATGAGAATTAGTTGTGATCAGCAACATCTTAACCAGTACTATCACTACCACCACAATCAGTAGCAGTAACATCATCACCATCATCTACATCATCATCTTCATCATTCTTTCTTGCTCAACATGCTTGGATGTTTTTCTTTCGATATAATGGGAAGAAAATCAGAACAATATTCAATCTTTAAAAATATGTGAGAAGGTTTCAGGATTCCTCTGAAATGAAATGTTTCATACTTTCATTGCATTTGACATTAGTAGTACACTGCTTATATTAGGACACTTGGACAAGTACTAACAGGCACGAACAGCTTCAACGGAAAAGAATCATGTAAATACTTATTTTGAAAATATTTAAAGTAGTCATTACAGGAATTCTCCAAGTTACCACATATTTCATGACAATCTATTTTCTAAAATGAATTAATAGGATTAAGCCATTCAATTAAAATGACATTTAGTAGCATCTCTATACAACCAGGTGCACCATTATATGGCCCCAGACACAGATTTAACACAGTAATTTCTTTCCCTCTCTTCTGAAAATTATAGCAATAAAGAAAATACTAGTGATATAAAGTAACTATACCACCTGGTTATCACTGACTGAGTTTACATAATTGAAGAATTTGGATAATTTAGGCTCCCAAAGGCATAGCGACCTAAATATAATGTGAACTGAGGCTGCCTCTCTTTGTATGATAGCTCAGTGATTCAGATGTGAAAAACCCAGAAGTAGTTCTACCTTAACTGAACAATCCAATGAACCTGGTAATGATAACTCAACTCTTCCTTGTATTGATCTTATCCAGCTCCATGATTTTAAACTCCCAATATTTTCATTAGTCCTGTTTGGTTATTTTATATGTTTATCTTTACTTTTGAAAGTATTACAGCTATCTCATTTATTTTAATGTCTTCCCTCAACCCACCCTCTGCCTCAATATCTTTACTGGGATGATTAATAGGTATTTTAATACTATGTAAACTAAAACAGTGAAGTTTATTTCACCTATTCTATACCAATGTGCTCCTCCTCCAAGCAAACCTTTGTGAGTCATCTTTGATTCTTTACTTTTTCTCTCCCCTCATTGCCAGTCCATCAGTTCTAACGGTTTTGCCTCCAACATATTTTCTGACCCTATCTATTCTCACTGCTCCCATCAATTTCAAACCATCATCGTTTGTTGCCAGAGCTACTTCAAGATCTATTCATTGAACTTCTTTTTCCAAACTCTAAATCCATTTATCAACCAATCTAAAAAGGCATCTTAAAAAACACACCAAAAAACTTGAATCAGATCCTATTACTTTTATGCTTGTAAGTTTCCAGTAGTTTCAGAGCATACTTCAAAATGTTTTAAATGCTTAGCAAATGTATCTCACGTGATCTTTTGCCCCTTGGAACTCTTATTTTGAACACACTCCCTCTTACTTTCCAGGCATAGTAGCTTTGCCTTTCAGGGACATACCAAGTTTCTTCCTGACCATGGACTTGCCTTCTTGTCATCTGGTGGATTCTTTTTCACACATCTTTTTATGGTTAGCTCTTTATAACTCGGTTCTGAGCTCAAATATCATCCTTTCAAGGAGCTTGCTTTAGCAGCCCCATTTAATATCACCTCCATATCTTCTTCAGTCACTCTAGCTATAATAATTTTTTTCTTATATAATTCACAACTTTTGAAATAGTCTTATCTATTCCTCTCTCAATTTCCCACTGATCGGGGAGCTCTGAACTCAAACATTTTACTTCCAGCCCAATAAAATTGCTGCTTTCTGTTGGAGCTCTATCTCTTCGTGGGCCACAAAAACCAGCAGGGCCTTGAGAGAAAAAGATCAAAACTGTGTGTGAATCTCACCCAGAGTGCTTTGTTTTTTTAAGAGTAAGTTCTCTACTCTAGGTTTTCTAAGTTCTCTAGCTTTTATATAAAGATCTTAAAAAAAAAATAGCTCATGTGATTATGGAGGCTGAGTAGTCCCAAGATCTGCATCTGGCCAGTTGGAGACTTATGGGAGCTGATGGTGCAGTTTCAGTCCAAGTCCTAAGGCCTGTAGATCAAGAGAGACAGTCACATAAGTTCTAGTCTGAAAACCAGCAAGCTCAAGATCCAAGAAGAGCAGGTGGTTTAGTTTGAGTCTGAAGATAGCAAAAGACCGATGTCCCAGCTCAGGGAAGTTAGGCAGAAGGAATTCCCTCTTACTCAGTTTTTTGGTTCTATTCAGGTGTTCAGTTGATTGGATGAGGATAATTCACATTGCAGGGCTACTTGCTCTAGTCAGTCTGTCAATTCAAATGTTAATCTTATATAGAAACACTTTTACAGAAGCACCCACAATAATAATATTTGCCCAAATGTCTGGGCATCTGATAATTAACACATAAAATTAACTATCACATTCTGAGTAGGTTTGAATCCAGGGAAAGAAGAAAATTTTCTCAAATGCCTACTTTCTTATGTCACCTTTAAAAGGCTCAATATATTATTATGTGAAAAATTATGGGTGGATTTCAGCAGGGAAGGAGTATACAAACTTTTTGAGAGTCTTAAAGAGAGTGGGCTAGGTATTATGTTATTTGCTTATCCTATATAATAAAAGGCTAATATGAAAATCAACCAAAAGATGGAACAACAGTTTGCTATGATGCACACTGACTACCAGGGGGCAAATGATCAATGCAGGAACTGCCCCCTGGTGGTCAGTGTGCTCCCACAGTGGGAGCACTGCTAAGCTAGAAGCCGGGCTCATGGATGGCAAGCACAATGGTGGTCGCAGGAGCCTCTCCCGCCTCTGCTGCAGTCCGACACCCCCAGGGGCTCTCAGACTGCAAGAGGGCACAGGCCAGGTTGAGCCCCCCCGCCCCTCCATGGAGTGCATGAATTTTGGGCACTGGGCCTCTAGTATTTTATAATTTAAATATCATGAAAATGCAAATAATATTGACTTACATTTATAGAGAAATAAGAAGGTATGGTGGGTTTCAGATGTACTTTATTCAGAGCTGTGGTACTACAGCTCTATGACTCTCTTGGTTCTGTTATACAGAGTGTGTCAGCATTGTCCTCAAGGTAGTTTAATTTATAGGCTCACAATGGTTAAAGAAATTCCAGGCTTCATTTATACTATTATGAAGAGTAGACATTCGTTTCTCAGGATTCTTTTTTTAAAAATTATTATTATTCTTTTAAAAAATATATTTCTTGCCCTAGCTGGTTTGGTTCAGTGGATAGAGCATCGGCCTGCAGACTGAAAGATCCTGGTTTGATTCCAGTCAAGGTCACATGCCTGGTTGTGGGCTCTATCCCCAGTAGGTGGTGTGCAGAAGGCAGACATTCAATGACTCTCTCTCATCATTTATATTTCTATCTCTTTCTCCCTCTCCTTTCCTCTCTGAAATCAATAAAAATATATTAAAATTATAATAATAAAAATATATTAAATATATATGTATATCTTATTGATTTCAGAGTGGAAGGGAGAGGGAAAGAGAGGTAGAAACATCAATGATGAGAGAGGATCATTGACCATCCATCCTGCACGCCCCCTACCAGGGCTCGACCCCACAACCTGGAATGTGCCCTGACTGTGTGGGGGGCAGGGAGAATCCAGCCCTGACCTCCTGGTTCATAGGTCTATGCTCAACCACTGAGCAACACTGGCTGGGAGTTCATCAGAATTCTTCCATGAAGTCTTTATAAGTGTGCTAATTGAGTCTTCCTTAGTTAATTTTTTAAATAAGTGCATTTCATTTACTTATTTTAGTACCTAATACAATATTAACAAATGTTATCAGTTAGTTGCACTGTTTGTTTGTTTTCCCTTCTAGCCACTTCTACATTTCAAGTCACACTTGTTACCCCATTATCCCAAAACAGGTAATCTTTGATCTCCTCTGTCCTATACCTGACATTTTAGTGTAACTAAAATTTACCTATTTTCTGTGCCAGAAGTAATGTGTTGGGAATGGAGCCAATTGATGGTAATGGCGGTGATGATGATGACAATCACTCTCATTTGTTGAATGAATGCTAGCTTACCAAGGGCTTTCCTATATGTGATTTTATGTAACACCTATACAATTATGATAAAATTAATCTCTCAGTGAAATAGAAGGTACTTTGGAAACTGCTTGTTTACGGAAATTAAAATATTGCATTGTACCTCTATGATCAGATGTAGGCAATTTCTTATTCTGCATGTCTATAATAATAACCCTGCTTGAGAGTCCAGTGAACATTAGGATTCCAGACGCTATTCCAAAGGCCTGTGATTGCCTCACAATCAGCTCACTCTCTCAGTAAATGCTCTGGATTAAATTTTGTCCAAGAATATTATGGATTTTCCTGATTTCTATCTGAAAATCCCACCCTGAACTATCTTCCAAATTTAAAGTGAATTACAATTCAATCATTTGGTCTTAGGTAGAAGCTAGTATAAGCTCATACTTTTGGATATACAAATTTAAAAAATACCTTTATTTATCTCAGTTAAATAAAGCACATTCACATACTATTTTACTTGATCTTTACAACCCTGTCAGACAGGAGGAGGACGTGGAATAAATATTGGGTAACTACAGAGTATGTGCCAGACCCTAGACAATAAAAAAAAGAAATATAAATAACTTGATAACTCTCATATAGTCCTCATGCCAAATGTGTGTTGCATGACTTCTTTATATGGACTCCAGAGATTAGGAAGTTAAAGCTTAGAGATGTCAAGTGACTTGTCCAATGGCATGCAGCACAGTGAAGCTAGAATTCAACCTGGGTCTTCTGACTCAAACTCCTGTGGATTTTGCATTATCACAATTGCTGCCTCTGCCACTAATGATACACAGTAGAAATAAATTTTCTCAGCTTTTTCTTTTGGTTGGCATTTAAAATCGACTCAGAGAACAATTTAGTGTCTCGTGTGTGTGTGTGTGTGTGTGTGTGTGTGTGTGTGTGTGTGTAAAACCTGTCTCCATTTGCATGTGCTTCTATTTACAGATTCAGAGTCTAAACCACCAACGCTACAAGTATTCACTGGTGGGCCATTATGATGATGTTTGCTCTTTCTCAGCAATACCATACATGGGTGTAAGGTTTGATCGCTCTAAGTTACAGGAAAATATTTTTATAGGTATAGCAGGCACCCATGTCTTTGTAATTAAGCTTGCCTGAAATAAGACCAAATGCATCAACCTATTTATGCTTTGCATTGTGTAGCCTCTTTCCATCCTATTTTATTAACATAAAGGGTACCTTTAATTATGCAGAGCTACAAAATGTACTGTTGATATTCTATAAACATTACAATATCCCACTCTTGTGGGGAAGCACGGGAGTTGATTGGAATATCTTTACGAATTCTCTGAAAGGTCAGGGGCCTCTGAGGGGACCTTGCCAAAGACGGCAGCCTCTACCTTGACTTTCGCAAACAAGGATCCCCCTGGAGTGTGTTGTTAGAACCTCCATGTTTAGTCTTTAAAACCCCGACCTTGTAGAAGCAATACTTTCTCAAGGATACTTACCCTGCTGACTGTATCTAGAGGTTAATTTGAGTTCAAGCTGTTGTTACAATAAAAAGCCAAGGAGGCAGGCGAACAGGTCTGCTTTTACTACTGAAGTAAAAGAGTTCCTTAGCCTCTCTTTCACAGAAACCTGTGTCGGAGTCATCTGTTCATCTGTTGCCCAGGGTCTGCTGGTCAACCCCGACACACTCTAATGAAGCAAAAACAAAATGCACTCTCTTTTATTTTTTTAAAGATTTTTATAAAACAAATTCTGTGTTCTAAAGTAAAAGTAGTTGAGACATTATCCTCCTTGAGTTGTTAAAATGTATGACTATGGATATAGTCATTTACCTGATTGGGATTTCCCATCTCCATACCTTTTGTTCAAATGTTTCTGAACTGTAATAACATTTTTAAAAAATTATATGGAAAAAATTTATGATCAGTCTCTACTTGGTACACTTTTATTTTTTAGCCTATCTTATTCCATGTAGTTCACTGGTAGATTTATGAGAATATCTCAAAAGTGTTGACTTCCATGTTGAATTGATTTGGACCTCTAATATCTGTCTGTCAGGTTAAATTCTTAATGGACTTGAAGTAGGTAACTTTCAGGATAAGGTACACTTAATGACTTTTCAATCAGATTTGTATTGCTTTGTATGGCCAGTTGAGTTCAGTTTGAGAGAGAAAAAGCAAGGAAAAGAGAGACAGAGAAAAGGAGGCAGGGAGAAAGGAAGGGGCTAGCAAAGGAGGGAAGGAGAAAGAGAATGAGAATAATTGCCTAATTGTAGTTGTGTGGCCTTAACCTTGAGTCTATTTTAGATGAGTCACATGGGATTTATTACCATTAGAAAAAAATGTGGAAGTTTATGAAAAGTGAACCATAAAAATAATGACTGCTATTTTCCAAGCTTGAGGAAATTATACAAATCAAGAAATCAAGAGACTTTGTGCTGCTTCCCTCTTGCTTTATCTATAGCACTTCTAGCCAAAAGCCTTCCTTCCATATTAGGATCGACCATGAAAAATTAAAAATAGCTTTAGTAAAATGATTTCCAATATTATATAGCTCTGATAGTGAAAGATATATATGTCATTGGAACTATATTTATATTTTGAGCTTGGTTCAAAACTTTACTACAAGTGTATTTAGGAGCATTTTTTATGTCATTGCTCTAACAAAACCAGTGGTACTTAGGTGGTCTGATCTTTTATTCATTCCCTCACTCAACAAATGCATAATAGGGATTTCCCCCCCCCCCCCCTCTGGATGAAGAAGAAAACCAGACAGTCATGATCCCTGCATTTCTAAAGTTCATTATTAACTTGGGTAAAAAAAAAATTATAGAGAAACTAGAAAAAATAATTACAGATGCTGTGATTAACAGATGAGAAATTTAAAATAACTATTAAAAATATTTTAAAAACTACAGGAAAAATATATGTGATGGATGAGGAGAAAAGAAATTCTGAAGCATATGGGAAGTTAAAAAAAAAAAGAACCAAATGTAAATTATAGAAATGAAAACTACAATATGTGAAATAAAAGTAATTCATTCAAGGAGATTAAAAGTAGAATGGACACTGCAGAAAAAAAGGATTAATAAGCTTAAAAATGCATCAATAGGTAATCAACTGATACATAAATATTAGAAAGATATAAAATACATAATGAGCAGAATGTCAATTATTGATAAGTATATCAATCCATTTAACATACATGCAATTGGGGTCCCAAGTGGAGAGGAGAGAAATAATGGGGCAGAGAAAAATATATAAAGAAAAATAATGGCTGAAATTTTTCTAAATTTATTTTAAGGATTTAAAACATAGATACAGGAGATTTAAAAACAAAACAACAACAACAAAAAAAAACAGGAAGAAAAATGCAAAGAAAAACACACCTTTGCCCATTGTAGTAAAAGTGCTAAAAACCAGCAGTGTCCACTCAGTACTAAGAATGATATTAGCCAAATAAGAGGAGGAAGGAGCAAAATGTTACTGGGAATGCTTATTTGTTCAACTCAGATATAATTCTAATATTACTTCCCAAAAAAAACACGTTAAAAAAATTACACTAATAACTATCCTTACTAATAAAAGGCTAAGTAGTCCTCATGCCCTCATGCATGATGCCCTCACGCCATCACAAGATGGCTGAATGCACAGTGGAGGTGGGTTTCCCAAGGCTCCGCGCAGCTTCTGCCAGGCTTCCTGCAGCCCCACACACCTGCCACGGAGGTAGGACCCCCGGCTCCAGCCGACCTCTTTGGTGCAATCCATCCAGGAACCCTAGATGGGTGGGTGGGGCCTACCTCTTTGGGATAATCAATTGCGGGGCTCCCACACTGTGAGAGGGCACAGGTCAGGCTGGGGGACCCCCCCCATGAGTGTACAAATTTTGTGCACTAGGCTTTATATCCTGTACTAGAGGCCCGGTGCACAAAAATTTGTGCACTCAGAGGGGGGAGGGGAGGTCCCTCAGCCCGGCCTATGACCTCTCGCAGTCTGGGACCCCTCGGGAGATAACCACCTCCTAGCTTAGGCCTGCTCCCGGGTGGCAGAGGGCAGGCCCAATCCCTAGGTGCAGCCCCTGGTTGGGCTCAGAGCAGGGCTGAATGGGGAGTTGGGGCGCCATCCCCTGTCATGCACAGAGCAGGGTAGATCAGGAGGTTGAGATGCCACCATCAGTCACGCTCAGGGTAGGGCCAATTGGGGGGTTGGGGCACCGCCCCCTGTCACATTCAAGGCAGGGTTGATGGGGAGGTTGCAGTGTGACTCCCTGTCATGCACAGAGCACGGCCAATAAGGGGGTTGAGGCGCTGGCCCTTGTCACTCACAGAGCAGGGCCCATCCGGGGGTTGGGGGCTCCATACCCTGTCACGCACAGAGTAGGGTCGATCAGGGGGTTGGGGAACTCCCCCTTGTCACACTCAGGGCAAGGCCGAAGGTGAGGTTATGGGGGCGGGGGGTTGGGGCCCGTGGGGGCGGGGGGTTGGGGCACCGCACCCTGTCACACACAGAGCCCCAGGCTGATCAGGGGTTTGGGGAGCTCCACCCTATCAGGCACAGAGTAGGGCCGATCAGGGGGTTGGGGAGCCTTCCCCTGTCAGGAACAGAGCAGGGCCGATAGGGAGGTTGTGGCCCCGCCCCCTGTCATACACAGAGCCACAGGGCGATCAGGGGGTTTGGGCGCTGCCCACTGTCACACTGATCCCAGTGCCGGGAGGCCTCGCGGCTTCTCTGATCCCAGTGCTGGGAGGCATATTACCCTTTTACTATATAGGATAGAGACCTGGTGCACGGGTGGGGGCCGGCTGGTTTGCCCTGAAGGGTGTCCTGTATCAGGGTGGGGGTCCCCACTGGGGTGCCTGGCCAGTCTGGGTGAGGGGCTGTGGGCTGTTTTCAGGCTGGAGGGTGACTGAAGCTCCCAACTGCTCCTTTTTTTCTTTTTTCTTTTTTTCATTCTGGGCCAGCTTTAGCTCTGAGGCTTGGCTCCAGCTCTGAGGCCTCTGCTGCTGAAAGCAGGTGTATTGTTTGTTTGGGTTCTATAATCAAAACACTGTTTCAACTCCAGCTCTGAGATCCCGGCTGGCTGAAAGCAGGTTTCTGGGTTTTTGTTTAGCTTCTATATTTGTAACAATGTTTCAAACTGCAAGCTCAGAGGCCGGCAGTGGCAGGCGGGGAACATTGGAGTCCTCCGTCACTGAAGCAAGCAAGGCTCATGTTCGCTTCAAGCTGCCTGGCTGCTGGCCGCCATCTTGGCTGGCAGTTAATTTTCATATCGCCCTGATTAGCCAATGGGAAGGGTAGCGGACATATGGCTAATTACCATGTTTCTCTTTTATTAGATAGGATAATAAAGAGCTAATATGCAAATGGTCATCATGCCCTCGCAGCTCAGACACTCAAAATTGGGGAGAGAGGAATGGGAACCAGCCAGGCTGTGGCCCAGGAGACGGACAAGCCACCCATCCCATGGTCCTGGGAGCCAATGCCTGTAGCTGTGGCCCATGAGAGGGACAAGCCACCCACCCCGTGGTATCAGGTGCCTGCAGCTGCAGCTGGGCGGAGCTGCCCACCCACGGTCCCCTGCAGATGGGGCTGGCCCAGGTGAGGCCTGTCCAGGTCCTGGGTGCCTGCCGCTGTCCAGAGGGAAGGAAGACCAGGTCCCATGTGCCTGCGGCCCGCCAGAGGAGGGAATCCTGGGTCCCGGGTGTGGGGCGAGTCAGAGGTGGTTAGGGGTGATCAGGCCAGCAAGGGAGCAGTTAGGGGAGATCAGGCCGCTAGGGAAGCAGTTAGGGGAGATCAGGCAAGCAGGCAGAGGTGGTTAGGGGAGATTAAGAGGCAGGCAGGCAAGAGGTTAGGAGCTAGTGGTCCCGGATTGTGAGAGGTAGTTGGACATCCCCTGACGGGATCCTAATTGGAGAGGGTGTAGGCTGGGCTGAGAGACCCCCCCCCCCCCCCGCATGTATTTCATGCACTGGGCCTCTAATTATATATATATATATATATATATATATATATATATATATATATATATATATATATATTCTAAGGAAACTTATTTTATAACTTTTGATGGCTTTATAAAGGAAGCAGAGCCCTGACTGGCATGGCTCAGTTGGTTGGGTGTTGTCCTGTGCACTGAAGGATTGCAAGTTTGATACCCCATCAGGGCATATGCCAGGTAGGGCGTGTTCAGAAGGCAGCTGATTGATGTTTCACTCTTACATCAATGCTTCTCTCTTTCCTCTCTCTCTCTCTAAAAATCAATACAAACATTTTTTTTTTTTAAAGAAAACAAAATGCCTCTTCCCTCCTGGTTTTGACCATTTTCTCCAACCCCATTTTCTTAAAATGTTGCAAGTTATCTATATGTAACACATATCTAATTATGCTACTCTTATTCATAAAAAATCTTTAATAGTGCAGTACAAAGAGCATGAGCTCTGGGTTTAAATATACCCCTGTTTTAATCCTAGTCTTGCGATATGTAAGCAGGATAACCTTGTATGAGTTTTGTAACTTCTGTAAGCCTCAATTCCCTCAACTGCAAATGAGTAATAGTTCCAATCACAAAGCTTGACATGAAGAGTAAACTAGGTTCTTTATTCAAAGATGATGGATATGGGTGTTCAAAACTGTTACACTTCTTTCACCCTTCAACATTCCCTCCCCCACACGCTGCATTGTATAATTTAAACTATTGATCAATTCATGCTGGCATGTGGAGACCACATAATTTGGTTCTACTATTTCTGTAAACTAAAGTTATATCATTCCTCGCTCTCTTCTATTTAGCCAAAGTTCTAGCTTTTTTCTGCTATAGATACCACATCAGTTGTTTTGATGGTGACTTTGCCTATGCTATTGATTCTTCTAGGAATATTCTTCCTTATCTTACTAGAAGATAAATCACTCAAATTCTTTAAAATCAGACTTGGTCCTAAGGCTAAGCAAGTTTCCTCCTTCTTTCATTCTTCCACATCTGAGACATCTCTAGAACATACATTGTTTTATAATTTAGCTTGGTTTCAACACATAAATCATTAGCAACATTCTGAGTTCAGGAAAGTAGAGGCTGAGTGTTTCATATCATTGACTCTCAGAGTTTTCTATGATATTGACACATAACATGTGCCCAACAAATATTCTCCAGACACATGAATAAATGGATGAATGGATAATGTTGGAGAGGTATTGGACAAGTGAAGGGATCAACTTTAATTTCAGTACAAAAGAACTAATTTAAATCTGAGATTTGCACATTTCTAGCTGTGTGAGTCCCTCACCAAGGCACTTTATCTCTGTAGTATTTGTTTCCTCAAATGGAGAAAGGATATTTTCTTACTGCTTAAATTTTAGAATTAAATGACACTAGTTATTTGGAAGTAGTTTGTAAACTTTAAAATACTGTGTATGATTACATTATATTACTTCTTTTATTGAGGATTAATGAAACCAAATATTTGAAAGATAATTTAAAATGATTTTCCAAAGCAGGTAATGTCCATTATATAACCCAGCCATCATTTGTCATGATTCTTGTCATATAGCTAGAATATACATATAACATACTTTTTCCATAAATTCTACTCTTGGGATGATAAATAAGTGGACTAGGAATAGTCTTGAAAGGAAGATAGTTTTGATAGTTCTATGAAAACATCTTTAATAAAGTGAATAAAGGTTTTAGAGGGAAAAGGACAAAAAAACAAAAATGTTAAAGATGAGGCAAACTTGTTTTGTTTTGCTTTGCTTTGCTTTGTTTTCCTGGCAAAGACTTTGTTAGCACTGGTTTGCAAATATATTTCAGTTTGAATTATGTGCTAGACACACACACACACACACACACACACACACACACACACACACACACACACTTTCACATGCATTATTTGTTTATTTATTCTTAGGTAAAGAAAACTTTGGGTTACATATTCTTATTCTTATTTTTCTAAATCTCAGTCCTGCGTTCTCCTCTCTGAAATTAGAGAAATACCATCAATCTCATGGCACTTTGTGTGTATGAGACAAAATAATACATAAGAGTGCCTAGCACATGGTAAAGGCTGCAGCAAATATTTTGTTTTATTATTTCAGAAAAAAGAAACATTTTAAAATATTCAATCTACTTATGAAGTACAGTTTTCTCTGCATCAAGACTAAATGTAATCTCTCATTCTCAGTCATCTTTGTTGCTCTCACTGGGAACAAGAAATAAAACTTCAGGGAAAAAACAATTCCAAAGTTTCTGTATATAAGAAAGCAAGGCTTTGAAATTATCCCCCGGGACTCCAGAGATCTGAAATGAAAGTGGAATAAACAAAGAAAGCTCAGAAAGAATGAGAAACAAAGCTATGGAGAAAGGACAATAGTGACAGACCATGGAAATCAGAGGAAAAGAGAGACAGAATTTATGATTGAGGCACACCGAATAATTCTGGTTTTGTTTTTGCCCTGAGGCTACAGATAGTTTGTCCTAAAGGAATAATGGATGACTTTCCTTGCTCAAATAGTTAAGAATCATTTGGGTGACAGAGAAATAAATTATTAGTTGAAGTAGAGACTTCATGCCTTCCCAAGTAGGTTCTGGGTGTGCAATGCTTTCAGAGAAGTAATATGGTCACAGAAATGCTTCAATATGACTTTTTTTTAAATATTAAAACATCCTATTATAGGAAGATATCACATGTTTTTTTTTTAATTTCTTAGGTCTTTTTAAGGCAGGAGCAGTTACAAATGACCAAAAAACATACAATAAATTATTTTATTTTATTAGTTATCAAATAATACCAATTTAAATGCTTTTTAACTGATTTCCCACTTATCAGGATGACAAAGTTATAAAAAATGATAATGCCTGATGTTAGTGAAGAACAGGGAAAATTAGCACTTTTAAACGCTGTTGTTGAGAGTATGCATAGGAATCAAGGAAAGAAACATCAAAATCTGGATGGAGTGAGGTAGATTTGGCAATGTCTGTCCAGGCATATTCTATTTTAGGAATTTATCTTAAGGAAATACATTAACTCATAACTACACAATAAAACTATAAAGATGTATAAAAACAGTATTGCATGAGAATATCTAATGAATGGAGAAATGTTTATAATATAATTCCATGTTTAGAAAAGTTTCTTTATATTACACAGTACCTTTATGTACACCCATCCCATGTTAATATAACTCTGGATATAGATAGCAATGAACCAAATGATAGGGCTTATTTTTGAATGGTGGAATTACTGATGATTTTTCTTAATATTGCTGACTTCTTTCACTTGCTGAAGTTTTCTTCTGTAAAAATGAGTACCTTTTATAATCACAAAAGAACTGTATTTTTCATAATGGAAGTCTGTATCTTTTCTCTTTTAACCCAGCCTTTACATTCTACTTGTAAATAGGCTTTTATTGTTTTTATTTTAACACTAGAGGCTCAGTGCACGAAATTCGCCTGGCCTGCATTCTCTCACAGTCTGGAAGGCCTGGGGGGATGTCCGAGTTATGGCTTAGTGGGCCTAAGCCATTAGTCAGACATCCTTAGCATTGCCACAGAGGCAGGAGAGGCTCCCACCATTGCCACTGTGCTCGCCAGCCATGAGCCCAGCTTCTGCCTGTGGGAGCACACTGACCACCAGGGGGCAGATCCTGCATTGTCTGCCCCTGGTGGTCAGTGTGCATCATACTGATCAGTCATTCCACCATTCGGTCATTTGCATATTAGCCTTTTATTATATAGGATACGCTGTAGATGAGGCCCCCTAGAATCATAAGAAATGCAAAAAATTCACTGTTAACTCATTTTCAAATTGCCCCCACTTAAAATCACCCCCCCTCCCCCCCGCCATGGGGCATGTGCTACACCTTGGGAACCTCTGGGCTTGCACTTTTCCTCTCTGAGCTTCATTTCTGAATACATACGCTTATACCATGGGAATTGTAATCTCTTCTCTGCATACCTCACTGGGTTGTCGTGAGGAGGTTCTGAGCTAATAAACCAAGAAATGTTTCATCAAGTAAGTGATGTCTAAATGGGAAAGGATTGTTATTTTTAAGCTCACAAGTACCCTCACAGGTAACAGGTGCTGATTAAGGGAGAAGGGCATGATTGTTCACTGGGACTGTAGCTATGGAAGCTTTGCAGAGGGTTATGCAGGCCTCAGAGGGGTGGGCTCTGGCCAGCAGCCCTGTAGTGGTGGCTGTCCCTGGAGGTGCTGGCGGGGGGCAAGGCATTAGGGAGGCACTAGAGAGGTGGCGAGGCCGAAGGGGGAGTAACTGTCAAACCTTCCCACTTGGTGCCATTCTTTAAATTGTACGTGGCTGCTTTGCAGCTGTACCTATTCAGGGCAGGGCTCCAATTTCCTGGTAGGGGTGAGGGCCAGGCCAGGGTGGTGCCAGGCAGGCTGGGAGGGTGGGTTTAGCCGCACTCCCAGTGAGGTTTAGCACTCTTCCACTGCGGAGATGGCGCTGTTGCTGTAGGGGGTAAGGGTCTGACCCTGGGGGGCCCTCAGGCCTGCCTCTACCCAGGTCTGGAGTTGTAGGGAGGACAGGCCTGCCCAGCCCCAGCAGAGGGAGCCCAGCAGCAGCCCCGGGTGCCTCAGGCGTGCTGATGGGTGGTCGCCAGTGTGCTATTATTGTGGGCACCTCTGGCGGGGGTGGAGGGGGAAGAGATCAGAAGTCGGAGGTGCAGGATGCAGCTACCCCCAAAGCTAGATCTTCTCCCCATCCGGTCAGCCTTCCTGTCCCCCTGGGGTGTGGGGGCTTGGGTAGGGTGTCTGTCGTCCCCCCGGGAATGTGGGGGCTGAGGTAGGGTGTCCGTGCATAGGGATTAGAAGAGCTCCCCATAGCCACTTCTACTTCCTTCTTTGGTCCGAGCTCCTGTCAGGTACTCTCCTCAGACCCCCAGGAACTTGGCTCCAGCATCCTGCCCCTGCTGGTCTGTCAATATGCAAATTGGTTATTACTGGGATACCATAACAGACAATTAGCATATTACCTCTATATATATATAGACTAGAGGTCTGGTGCATGAAATTCATGCATGGGGGGTGGTTATCCCTCAGCCCAGCCTGCACCCTCTCCAATCTGGGACCCCTGTGGGATCAGGCCTAAACCGGCAGTCGGACATCCCTCTCACAATCCGGGACTGCTGGCTCCCAACCACTCACCTGCCTGCCTGCCTGATTGCCCCCTAACCACTCCCCTGCCAGCCTGATTGACGCCTAACTGCTCCCCTGCCAGCCCAATCACCCCCAACTGCCCTCTCCTGCTGGCCTGGTCACCCCTAATTGCCCTCCCCTGCTGGCCTGGTCACCCCTAACTGCCCTCCCTGATGACCTGATCGCCCATTACTGCCCTCCCCTGCTGGTCATCTTGTGGCTGTGGGGGTAGCCATCTGTGAGGACATGGCAGTCAATTAGCATATTCCCTCCTTATTGGCTGTAGATGCCACCATCTTTGAGGGTGTGACAGTCAATTAACATATTCCCTCCTTATTGGCTGTGGGCACCACCATCTTTGCAGCCTGCTGCTGAGTCGTTTGGTCATCCCTCACTAACCCCCCTGCTGGCCTGGTCACCCCACGCAGCCTGTTCAGTTGTCCGTTTGGTTGTGATGGTCACTTAAGCTTTTATATCTATACATGTTTCATCACTTCTGAAGATTTGAATCCCTATTTCACATTTGGAAACAGAGGGCTGCTGGTGATTTGGATGGGTTCAGAGCATCCCAAGTAAAATTTTTCCCATAAACAGAACCAAAGGCTTTTATTGGAATTATTCAAATAAGGATGTGATTGTTCATTGAAAAGAACAATGCTATCAATTCCTGAAGAAGTTGTTGGTTCCTGGAGCCTTTAATGGGGACCGTGGAAAGAAGCATAAAAAAGTGGAACAGGAGCCTGCAGCGTGTCAATGAAATGCCAAGGGATGCAAAGCGACAACATAATGAAATGTGACTTGTCTCTGCACTGACATGTCAGGCCTGCACAATTCAAAGCCCGGAGTTTGACTAAAACCTTGGCAAAGGCATGGTTCCAGTTAGTTACATGTAAGGGACCCTCAACATTTTTTTTTAATGTTTATTAACAAAATGTTCCCACTATGGGGAAATCTTCTTGTGACATATATTAACAGTGGGAAAGAATGGTTTGAATTGCAATTCCATAAATGAAACAGACCCCCTACCCCCGCTGCGAACTGCATTCCAATAAGGAAGCTTCAAAGTACAAGAAGACAACGTTATTTTTTGTCTTTTCAGTGCCTTCATTCAAATGTTCTTTCAGCTCGATAACTACATCTGTTTGCCATCCTATCTGTTTTACTTTTAGCACAAGAAATCTTGGAAGCTTTGCTTTTCTGATTATTTAACCTTACATCACACTGTTTTTAAACTGAACACTATTTTTTTCTTTATTGATTAAGGTATTTCAGATGTGTCCTTATCCCCCCCATTACTCCGCACTCCCCCCTCAACCATGCCCTCACTCCCCCAGTGTCTGTGACCATTGGTTAGGCTTATAAGCATGCATACAAGTCCTTTGGATGATCTCTCCCCCTTACTCCCACCCTCCCCTACCTTTCCTCTGAGGTTTGACGGTCTGATCAATGCCTCTGGATCTGTTTTTGTTCATCAGTTTATATTGTTCATTATATTCCACAAATGAGTGAGATCATATGGCTTATTTCACTTAGCATAATGCTTTCCAGTTCCATCCATGCTGTTGCAAATGGTAAGAATTCCTTCTTTTTTACCACAACATAGTATTCCATTGTGTAGATGTACATCAAAATAAAAAGCTTCTGTACAGCAAAAGAAACCATCAACAAAATAACAAGAAAGCCCACTGCATGGGAGAACATATTTGCCAATGTTATCACTGATAAAGGTTTAATCTCCAACATTTACAGGGAACTCATACAACTTAACAAAAGGAAGATAAACAATCCAATCAAAAAATGGGCAATGGGCCTAAATAGATACTTTTCAAAAGAGGACATAAGGAAGACCAAGAGACATATGAAAACATGCTCAAAGTCACTAATCATACCAGAGATGCAAATCAAAACAACAATGAGATATCATCTCACATCTGTCAGAATGGCTATCATCAACAAATCAACAAATGACAAGTGTTGATGAGGATGCGGAGAAAAAGGAACCCTCTTGCACTGCTGGTGGGAATGTAGACTGATGCAGCCTGTAGACTGTGGAGAACAATATGAAGTTTCCTCAAAAAAACTAAAAATGGAACTCCCATTTGACCCAGTGATCCCACTTCTAGAAATATATCCCAAGAAACTAGAAACACCAGTCAGAAAGGACATATGCACCCCTATGTTCATAGAGCCACAATTCACCATAGCTAATATTTGGAAACAGCCTAAGTGCCCATCAGCAGATGAGTGGATTAAACTAATGCTAATTTCAGCATTAGTCTCTAGGGTTTCTTTGGATTTTGCACTAACATAAAGAAAACACAACTATATGTGAAATTGATGCTATGCCTTCTGTTTTCATTTGCACACTCACATTAAGGCTTCATTTACAGTGGTTTTATAAGGAAATGACAGGACACTATCAAATGATAAATAGACACATTTGTCCCATTCTCCTTACTATCTACATTCATGGGAGTTCATTTCATTGTATCATTTCCCAAAATATAACACTTTACTGAAACTGTTAAAGTTTGTGACTTTTTCATTCACTTTCAGTTTTCTACAGACAATTTATACTATGGTCTCTGGTTCTTAAAGCAAATACTGCACATTTTCAAAAACCCCGTATGAGAATTGCCCGTGTTAAGTTTTTAGAAACATCTTTTCCACTTCTGATTCTTTTAATGTGGTCTTAAAAATATATATAACAGACCTAAAGGAGCATGTTTCTTAAGAGTACCCACATTAAATTCTCAGAAGTGAGTAGGTAATGCTATGCAGATGTTGTCATGGTAAATACCCATGATAACATACTTGAAATTGGCCAGAACTCAAGTTCAGATCTACCCCAGTCAGACTTAAATTACTGGCTGTTATTTTTCAAAACATTTTCCTTTATTTTAGACTTAATGAATAAACGTTTTCAGATCTGATACACTAATGCTTGAATTTTGTTGAAACCACAATTTTCTTTTGTTCCACACCCACCACCAATGGTATGAAGACAGACCTAAGAGGTTGCACTTCTCCCGAGGTCTCCCTTTAGTACATGGACATGGTTTAGGTTATTTTCCTCAGTTTCAAGTTGGTCTGCTAGAGAGATCTCATAAAAGTAGTCTGTAACTGTTTCCTTAAAGAGAAGGTACTTTCTCTTTAAATGATTTTGCACCCAGTTATTTATTGGAAACAATAGAATCGAATACTAACTAAATGAAGAGTTGCATATAATTCAGGATAGTCCTTCTCTTGTTCAGAAAAACATATTTTAAAAAATTACTTGACAGGGAAGCTAGTGAGGTTTTATCTTCCTGAATCTATTATAGATGAAATGGAGTCCCTAGATTTGTGCTGTGTCCTTTACTAATGCTATTAGGTAAAAGGCAGTGAAAAAGAATCTCATGATGTCTATTGCTTAGAAAGTATTTCCAGCTTAAAACTCATATTTGGAGTTATCAGCTAAAAGGTCCTCTGAAGATCTTAAAGGCAGATAATAGTAGTCCCAGAAGAATAAAAGCAGAAGGCTAGTGTCCACGTTCTAAAGTTATCTGTTGGATTGACAATCTCAAAACTGGATTCGTTCCTTAGCTTGCCATTACACAGAAGATAGACTAAACAGCCTTGTTCAGCGTTCTTACAGACTTGGGTCCTTGATACAACCTCTTACTTGGCAATGACCTCAGTTGTTTTGACTCTTAAATGGGATTCATATTTCCCCATACATTGCAAGACATATAGTAGATTTACTGCCTTGAATTACTTGCTGTTTTATATAGCCTATGAAATCCTATCTAATAAAAGACAAAAGGGTAATTGACCATACCTTTGCTACGCTTCCCATTGGCTAATCAGGGGGATATGCAAATTAACCTCCAATGAAGATGGCGGCCGGCAGCCACGCAGCTGAAGTGAGCAGGAGGCTTGCTTGCTCCACTGATGGAGGAAGCCAAGGTTCCCCGCCTGCCACGGCCCGGCTCTGAGCTTCGAAAGCAACAAAGTTTCAATTATAGAGCCTAAACAAACCCCAGATATCTGCTTTCAGCATGCTGTGGCCTCAGAGCTGGAGCTAGCAAGAGCCAGCTCTCAGCTCCAGTGACGGCAACAAAGTTTCAATTATAGAAGGTAAATAAGTCCCAGAAATACATAAATAAATAAATAAATAAATAAATAAATAAATAAAGGAGAGGCTGGGAGCTTCAGTCACCCGCCAGCCTGAAAACGGCCCTCAGCCCCTCACCCAGACTGGCCAGGGACCCCAGTGGGGACCCCCACCCTGAAGGGGGTGGGACCAGCTGCAAACAGCCATCAGCCCCTCACCCAGGCTGGCCAGGCACCCAAGCGGGACCCTTACCCTGATCCGGGACACCCTTCAGGGCAAAATAGCCGGCCCCCACCTGTGCACCAGGCCTCTATCCTATATAGTAAAAGGGTAATATGTAAACTGACCCTAACAGCAGAAAGACTGGGAATGACTGGTCACTATGACACACACTAACCACCAGGGGGCAGATGCTCAATGCAGGAGCTGCCCTCTGGTGGTCAGTGCGCTCCCACATGGGGGAGCTCTGCTCAGCCGCAAGCCAGGCTGATGGCTGACAGTACAGCGGTGGTGGTGGGAGCCTCTCCCGCATCCTCATCAGTACTAAAGATGACCGACTGCAGCTTAGGTCTGCTCACTGCTGGCAAGTGGACATTCCCCCGAGGACTGCCAGGCTGCCAGAGGGATGTCTGATTGCCAGCTTAGGCCCAATCCCCTGGGGAGCAGGCCTAAGCCAGCAGGTGGCCATCCCCCAAGGGGTCCCAGACTGCGAGAGGGCACAGGCTGGGCTGAGGGATTCTTTCCCCCCTGAGTGCACAAATTTTTGTGCACCGGGCCTCTAGTATAATATAATAGGATAGGAATAGCTAATAGAATATGTAACATCATTTCTTCTTAGACTATGATATAGTACTGAGCACATAGTAGGTACCTAGCAAAACCTTGCTATTATTGATGATGTTCTATAGCTTACTTTTACAGTGATTTCAGACAGCAGTGTTAGAGCTGACATGCATTAACCTGACTTATCTAAAATGAATGCTTTATTTTGCCTTTAGTGATAGCATGCTGTTAACAGCATGCTCTGTTACCTAATATAATATGTGAAGTTTAATCACCAAATGTAGCTACTTTAGAATAGACCAAGAAGAATGACCTGACTAATGGGGCTTATTCCCAAAGCAGACACTATACCTTCAACAAATTCTAAAATATAAAACATGAGTTTACATGAGCAACAAGAATCAGAATATACGTCCTCATTCTGTTATTCATTTTGTTCAATCACCTGTGAAAATAGCCTCAATGGGTGATTGTTTATGACAAAACACATTATAATATGTTTGTGTCCTTCAACTCATGTAGCAGTAAGTCACTTTGTCTTGGGCAATCACTGCTTGTGAAAGGAGCTGAAATATTTCCTTTCACATAAATGCAAAAGTCCTTCCAAAGAATCCCCTGTGGGAATGTGCATAATAATATCAGGACATGGGCTAGCTTGAAGTCACAAATGTTGACAGTTCCTGCCTTTGGGGACAAAGAGACAGCGGAGACTTCCTGACAAACGCTTTACTTGACTTACTCCCTCCTTATCTGTTCACAAAACAAGTGTCACCCAAGGGATTGCAAAGTCAATGGCGATTTCCCTATTTAAATACTCTAGGTATTAGGCTGAGCTCCAAGATGGGAAGAACAAGTCATCTACTAATTCTTCATGACCTGGCAGGCCCAAAGCAACTCAGCCTTATAGTTACAAGTAGCAGACAGCACAAAGGCATTGTTATTTTTTACACAAAATAAAACTGATGTATTTAGAAAATACCAAGCAACCAAGATTACTAAATCAACCCAGGAAGAAGACATTTCTAGAGGTATGCTAATTAGTGATAATTTTAGAGTATGTTTTAGGAACTTGCTTGGTTTGGTTTGGTTTTCTATAGAAAAACAAAAACAAACATGGTAAAGTAGAATGCCTGACTCAAGAGACTCCTCTCATTAACAAACTTGGTGGCCCACACATCCAGAATAGTCTATGTCTTTCTCCTGGTCCATTGCTAGTAAAGATGCATGCTTGACTGAAGAAACATATATAAGGATGGGAAATTGTGTTGTTGACAGAAAGCCAACAAATATCATGGTTTTGTTCAAGAACCAAATTTAACTGAGCAAATTTGGAGATGCAGTTGCCTTTATTGAGCAGTTTATGAATCAGGCAGCAACCCATCTACCAATTATGCTTGGAGGGCTTGTACAGAATGGAAAGTTTTTCGTTTGTTTGTTTTTTTAATACGAAGATGGGTGGGGTAAGAGAGCTAGAAGCAAAAGAAAAGAGGATTATTTTTAGGCCAGGACATCTTCCTCTGGGGGTGGGGAGGGAGGAGAATGACAAGGGTTTTTATCATGCAGATTGCCTCTTCTTTCTCAGGAATAAGGGATGATAGAGAGGGCCATGTGACAGATGGCCTCATTGTGTTGACCAGAAAATTACAGACAGATTAAGATTATATTTCTGAAAGAGGTTGAAATAGCAATTAGGTCAGGTACTAAATCTAGATTTGTTAACATGGGCTTTAGCACAAGTGACACCATTTGGGGCCAGTAGTTTTATCTTGAACAGTTTCTTTGATTGTCTGCAATTGCACAAGCTTTTAAACATTGCGGGGATAAAAACTCTTCTTTTTAATGAAACTCATCCATTCTGTAAAACTTATATTGTACAAATTTCCCTGAGAAAAATTAGATGGAAGTATGGTAACTTACACTTCCTCCCCAAGTATATTGGGAACTGCACCAGATTTAGAAACCAAGGAAATACTTACCATATGTTGGGGGGAGGGATTAAATGAAATTGGATGGGTTTTTTTTCATATGTAAATATACTTTGCTTGAGTTCATGAAAAAACATGGAAGAGCCAGTACATTTGTACATTTCATTTAAAATACATTTTTGTTTTACAGAAACCTGCCCTTAAACTTGTACTGAGCAGCTGTATACATTTTCACATTTTACATAATACAAGACCAATGTGTATAAAAATCCCTCTATAAGAATGAACACCTGAAACATAGCACAGATGTGACTGGCCTTCTAATACCTGTTACTCATTAGAATCAAACAATTAATGATTTCAGATATTTTGTTTTTTGAAAAGACAGGTGTAATGCAAAATCAAAGCACTCTAGGCAGAAGATTGCTATATTCCCACCATTTCTTTGATTTTTGCCCATGTGGGGCCCCCTGCAGAGGTAAAGGTCTTGCTAATATGAATGCCCACATAGCTAATTTACAGAACCTTGGTGTGGAACTCCCTAATTCAAGAATCCCAAGGAAATGCTGGCTTCCCTGGTGAAAAAGTCATAAAATGACTGTTTAGTTAAATGAGTTAATCTCCAGCTCTTTAAAAGTATCTATGGGATTCTGATTGTGAAGACGATGCCTTCTTAAAGGTAGTGGCTCTTTTGCAAAACAAAAATTATCTAGTTTTGAATTCTGTGCCTAATAGTTCCAGAGCATTACACTTTTAATTACCTTTATTTAAATAACAAGCAGTTTTATTTGTTAAAGGCACAGCTTCTCAAGTGCTTTCCCATTTCTAAACCTTTCATTATTCCAATGAATTGGCTGCAGAGATATAGCATGGATGAAAATATTTCAATCTGTATACTCCTTACTAATGGTTAAACACACTGCCCATTTGATGCCTAGCTTGACACTCAGATAAGACATTATCTGACTTCATTACCACTAAGCTCACCTATTTTATCAGATGAGTTGAGCTTCAGTAATTCAGACAATAATTAGATGAAGAGAAAAATAGCCCCCAGCAATTAAGAAGCATATTTAAAGCACTTTAGACCAAATGTACCCCTTGCAGGATTTTTTTATTCATTCTCTTAGAGCATTTTCCAGACTCAGTCTTATAATTGAAAGAAAATTTAATCCTACATTTAAGCATATAATCATTTGGCAAACTAGGTACTGGAACTCCTCATTATTGAAGTGGGTTAGCCCAGAATTTGTGAATTAATGATTTCAGACCCTATTTAAAATCTTGTAGACTTAGCATACCTCACAAAGTCTCTATTTTCATTCTTAGCAAATCACTGGAATACTAATTCTTGGCATGTCACATTTTTCTTCCAAAAGCTCAAAGGGTTATAAGAAGTTGAGCAAAAGAGAGTGAAAACTGTATTGTAAGGAAAAGAGAATATATTCCTGCTTCCTATTCAACAATTAGATATTATAGACACAAATCCATAGATAACAAGCAGGCTTCTTGACCATAAACTAATCAAGTAAATTCTAAAGCAGCAAGGATAAGAGTGCACAAAATTAGGTGCTTTTACTTAAGATGGTATTTTTTTAAATAATGACAAAAATTATTTTATTCTTTAAAGTACTTTTCTATATTTTTTGTTGCAAAGTGAATAAAAATAATAGTTGTGGTAACATATTTGCATAGTAATTTGCATTTTAAAAATATTTTTGCATGCTTTATCTCATTACAATTTTCTAATAAATTCTTAAGTTATTATGTTTTGCTTAATTGATGTTTAAATTAATTGATGTTTTGTGTATTTAGTGATAAAAATCCAAGGAAAATTATTATCCTGGGGGAGGGGGGGAGAGAATCTATTGACTCATGAAACAAACAAAAATACTTGTTTCAAGCATTTGAATTTAAGAATTCAAAACAAAGTCCTTTCTCTTTCTTTAACTCTGTTCCCCTCCACTTATCTTCTCTCTCTAAATGGCTCACTTCAAGCAGTGATCAGATGTCCACTGGAAAACTAATATTGACTTTTTATCTTTGCTCACAATCTCAGAATAAAATGTGTTTCTTCCTGGTTAGCTCCAACAAGTGTGCTAAGAGGAGATTAATTAGTCTAGCCTGTTTCATATGCCTATTCCTATACCAATTGCTGGTGCCAATCATTGATTGGCCAGGCCAAGTCAGGTACCTAGCTTAACATAATTAGATCACCTTGAACTAAAGAGTTTTCTGTGCAGCAGGCAATGCAGAGGGGGCAGGCTTTGGCTCTCCTTTTTTAAGGGCTCCAATGCTGGTATGTTTATATCCACTACTGATATTTTATGATTTTTTATTACAGATAATGGATCTGAAAGCAAAAAAAAAAAAAAAAAAAAAAAAAAAAAAAAAAAAAAAAATCAGGTCCCTTGATTTGTGTTTACAGTAAAATCAGATCTAATAATTTAAAACTGTGAGTTACATTCTTAAAAGAGCACACAATTGCCTCATTTTACCAATGAAAAAACTAAGGCCTTTTAATTAAAGGTGAAGTTTAAAAGTTATGGAGCCAAAGCAAGACCATAGGTTTTTTTGGTGTACAGCTCTTTCTGTCATTTGAGACTGTTAATTATGTTTCTCTTTTTGAGAAGTAGTAATCCACAATTATATATGTGCTGGCTCCATATTTGTCAGAATATGTTATTAGATAGCAGTATAGTGTCTACCATTATTGTGACAAGTATAGTTTAATACTTTATAAAGAATAAAAAACTGGCCCAAAAGTATGAGATTGCTTTTTCCTAAGCTGATGTTTTGAGTACAAATAATTTTTTTTTCATGATCAGTTATTGAAAAGTAAGAGTCATAAAACACTTCTGCACAGCAAAAGAAACAATCAACAAAACAACAAGAAAGCTACTGCATGGGAGAACATATTTGCCAATGTTATCTCTGATAAGGGTTTAATCTCCAACATTTATAGGGAACTCATACAACTTAACAAAAGGAGGATAAACAATCCAATCAAAAAACGGACAAAGGACATAAATAAACAGCTTTCGAAAGAGGACATACAGAAGGCCCAGAAACATATGAAAACATGCTCAAAGTCACTAATCATCTGAGAGATGCAAATCAAAACAACAATGAGGTACCATCTCACACCTGTCAGAATGGCTATCCTCAACAAATCAACAAAGGACAAGTGCTGGAGAGTATGCGGAGAAAAAGGAACCCTCATGCATTGCTGGTGGGAATGCAGACTGGTGCAGCCACTGGGGAAAACAGTGTGGAGTTTTCTCATAAAATTAAAATGGAACTTCCATTTGACCCAGAAACACCAATCAGAAAAGATATATGCACCCCTATGTTCATAGCATCACAATTTACAATAGCTAAGATTTGGAAACAGCCTAAGTGCCCATCAGCAGATGAGTGGACTAGAAAACTGTGGCACATCTACACAATGGAATACTATGCTGCAGTTAAAAAGGAGGAATTCTTACCATTGCAACTGCATGGATGGAACTGGAGAGCATTATGTTAAGCGAAATAAGCCAGTCAGAGAAAGATAAATACCACAGGATCTCACTCATTTGTGGAATATAATGAACAACATAAACTGATGAACAAAAACAGAACCAATGGACACAGACTGGGGTGGGGGGGTGAGGGCATGTGCTGGGTGTTGGGGCAGCCAGGGAGAGGGCAATGGGGGGAAAAGGAGACTTATGTAATACATTGAACAATAAAGAGCTCAAAAATTTTTTTTTTAAAGGCAACCAAAAAAATGAAAGTATAAAATAAAGAAAGAATAGTAAGACCCATAAGTGAATTACCAGTAACAGTCTTAACTGTTTGTTTGTTTGTTGTTTGTTTGCTTTGAAATATTTGATATCTACAACAGAAGTGAATTACATTGGAAGAGAAATTGAAGCATTTTTGTTTTGCAGCAGAAAGCATCTAATAGCAAGTATCTATTGACATTGTGAGATTTTTTTTCCAGAGTTCTTCTTTCTCTGGACCAAGCACTAATGCTGAAATCCTGCTATCCACCAGGAATCTGTCTATAACAAGAAGGCACTTAACACAAGAACTATGCCCTCTCCTGTGATTTACAGCTTAATGCTTGTTCTCTATTTCTGACCGGAAGATCATTCTGCTCCTAAAACCATTCATTTGTACCTGTCTTTTGTCCCAGATCATGGCCTTACGCATGTGTAAAGGCCCTGCTGTTTGCTATTTGACAAAGGCTGGCTAGAACCTAAGCTCCATTCAGAGTTCAGAGCTGTAATGATTCAAAAAGAAGCTTCTGGCCATAGTTGGGAGTACTATTTTGTAGGTGCAGTATCCTAAGTATATCTCCTTGATAACTAAGTCGAATTTCTGACAAAGTGGAAAAGATAAGGACAACTGTTTAATGTGAAAAAATTTTATTTTTGTAGCTGGAAGAGGAATTCTGGTGGGAGATTATCTGTTTGTTGGGAAAACTCATGGGTGTGTCTTTGGGAACAGAAAGGTAAGAGAGGTAAGAGAAGACATGGAATGTTGTGTATAACTATTTATACAGGGGAGAATTCATGTTCCTTTTCTGTGATTCCCCCAAATAATCTAGGAAATTGGCATTATAGAATGCTCTGTGATTTTTAAAAAAATGTTTTTGATGATTTTTAGAGAGGGATAGAGAGATAGAAACATCTTTGAAAGAGAAACCCCTGGGGATCAAGGCCAAAACTGGGGCCTGTGCCCTGACTGGGAATCCAACCAGTGGCCTCTTGTCTGATGAGTCAACACTCAACCACTGAGCAACACCAGCCAGGCACTCTGTGAAGTTGTGTGTGTGTGTGTGTGTGTGTGTGTGTGTGTGTGTGTGTGTGACTGCTGTACACAGAGAGGTGGATGGGCTGTGATTGATAATGGCACCTGCAGAATCAGGAAGAAGAATATAGGAACAAAATTTTGGAGGAAGTAAACACCAAGAAAACTGCAGAAATGTTTGGCGAAGACCTAGGATTCTCACAGGTGACAGAGCTGGAACTCTTACCAGGTGTAGCCAGCTCTCTGAGGAGAAGATTCTATCTTTCCTACTTCATAATTCCCTGACTGTCCAAAGGGCCTACTTTTTTGGCACAAGTGTTATTTTGGTCCATTTGCTTACTGTCTGAACACCTGCATCCTTCCACCCCACAAGGTACTAGCCTTATTGGAAAGTAAATGTGTAAAGTTCTTGAATCTGTTGCACTCTCTCACAAGTAACAAAATCAGAAACAAAGACATTCAAAGAATAGGTCATTTGCTAGCTCCAAAAAGAGGAAATCAGGTGGGCAGGTTCTGTGTTGGTTGATCGAGACACTCAGTTGCCTTCTCACTAGCTTCATCCTGACTCTCATTTCTCTAAGACTTAAGACAGATGCCAAAAGAAATAGGGGCTACATGTTTCTTCATTTACAACCAGGAGGTGGGGAGGAGGGGGTAGAAAGGCTTTTCTATTCACTCTAAAGGGCAAGAAAGAAAGAATGTTTTTAAGGGCCTCTCATAAACCTCACTGCATGGCTTATTGGCGAGAATTGGTCATGTACTTTACTAAAGCAATCTCTAGTAAGTAAGTTGGGATAACTAAGGCCAATTAAACTCATCTCTGGGTCAGGGTTCAATTTCCTCAATTGTAGTTTTGCTATTTGAGGGGAACATTAATACAGTCACACTGTGTGAACTACTGTATATTATGCTAGAGCACAGAGAAAACTGTGGTATTCACTGATTTCTACCTAAGAAATTTCCAAATATCTATGGGACAAGGATTTCAATTGATAATATAGATAAGGAAAGCTGATCATAAACCTGATTATGTTTTTCATTCCAAATACTCTAAAAAGTCCTACACACAGTGAATAGGACTGTAAAAAGTTATTCTGAAATATTGTTACATATACTTTATGAATTAATATTTTTTGATTCTATGAAGATATTTTTTTTGGTATGTCAGATTACTTTATTTCTTTGTACCTTGATAAAATAAAGGGCTTTTCTGAATTGTTCACTCATAAAAATGACAGAGCTCAAACTTGAAACCTTGACATAAACAAGGAAATTAGGAATGGCCTTGCACTTCGTACAGAACAGTGATCTTTAATGTAAAGGGAAATCAAGATGAACATTTCCCCCCTCCCTCATTCAGATTGGCTCTGCTTTTGTAAGAGAAGCATCAGGAAGGATTATGTAAATTATGCTGATTATTTTCACAGACCAAAGAGGGCATCTACACAAAGAAAGTGCTGGGTAATGGTTTGATCTCCAACAGAGAGCACCTTCTCTGATGGCTGTTGGCCGCACCCACAAGTCAGGGGTTTGTTTATTTTTTAATTGCTCCACAGTTGTGAGAAGTCGAGTTCTAGTGAGCTGGCATTGCTAGTTTTAATTTATGCAGGACTACGTACATTGCTTTTCTCCTGCAGTTCTCAGAGAATTTTATGGGCTATTATTGAGTGACTAAAATGGGTGCAGATTTTGCAAGCCTCTGCCAGAAGATGTTTATTACTGTCATCATTCTTGGGAAAATCATGTTCCAGCAGGATCAGGCGGTGTGCAAACCGTGGCACATGTGTGAATCGGCCATTTCACACTGCTTTCACAATATTGTCACCAATAATAAAACCAAGGAAGGACCGTAGGGAGGGCGATAAGCTACATAATATTTTGGTCATGAAGCTTTGATATGTGATCTTTGTTAGACCCAGAGATTCAAAGTGCACTTTGTTTTGTAAAACTTCTCACCCAGGTCTGAGGCAGTAGCATTATTTTAAAGGTCCCTAGACCTGAAAGAAGAAATAGACATATCCACAATTATAGTTGCAGAATTCAATACTCTTATTTCAATAATTGATAACATAAGTAGACCCCAAAAAAAGAAAAGAAAAGAAATCAGTAAAGATATACTTGGCTTGAAAAGTACTGTCAACCAAACCTATTGCAACTAATAGGTCTATATAACATACTTTATCAAAGAACAGGAGAACACACATTCTCTTTAGTTAACATAGAACATTCTTTAAGTAGATCATAGACTTCAAAAAAAGTCAAGGAACTTAAATAGATTTAAATAATACAAAACCTGTCCTGAATACATTAGAAATAATAAAAAAAATAATTAGAAAATAAAAAAAATAAAAATGTGTAGGATACAGATAAAACTTAATATTTCCTTAGAGAAATATGTGTTGCTTAAAATGAGTACATTAGAAATGAAAAAATATCTAAAATTAATGCAAACATAGTCAAAACAATGATAAAAAAGAAAAGGGCTTACATGCCCTGGATGGGTAGCTCAGTTGGTTAGAGCATCATTGGATATGCCAAGGTTGCAGATTCCATATACGGTCAGGGCAAAATCAAGATCAACCAATGAGCTGGCCTGTGTGGCTCGGTGTTTGAGCATAAACCTATGAACCAGAAGGTCATGGTTTAATCCCCAGTCAGGGCACATGCCCGAGTTGTGGGCTCAATTGTCAGTGGGGGGCGTGCAGGAGGCAATCCATCAATAATTTTCTTTCATCATTCATGTTCCTGTCTCTCTCTTTCTCTTCTTTCCTCTCTGAAATCAATAAAAAATATATTTTAAAAAAAATAATCAACCAATGAATACATAAATAAGTGGAACAACAAATGGATGTCTCTCTATCTCTCTCTCCCCTCCCCTTTCCTCTCTCTCTAAAATCAATATATATTTTAAAGGATTACACTGCCTGATTCAATACTTACTGCTTCCACAAAGCTGCTTCCACTCGGCCTTCCTGCTGCTCCCTCAGGTGAGCGTCACCTGCTACCTGGCCTGCTGCATCACTGCTTCTATACCAAGGGCCTGGCCGGCTGGCCCTGTGCCCTCCCCATGCTGCTGTGCACCCCATGGGCCCAGGCGCTGGCCCTGGCCTCGGCCTTCTGGTCTTCTCTCTGGGGCAGCCCTAATGACGATGAGGATGCGCCTTGTGCCTTGGCTCACCGGAGCGCTCAGCTTCTTGCTGCTGCTGTTGCTAGCCACGGTGGTGGGCACCATGCACCTCTCTCCCTCCACCTGGTCTTCTTCATCCACGACCTCTGCAAGATGAGGCTGGTGCACCGCGTGCCCGAGGTCAGCCAGGACGGGACTTCCCGCCGCCAGCTGGATGGCTGGCTTCGGACTTAGCCCCACAGTATCCTCGCTCCTGGGCATCTGGCCGCCTGATCGTGCTCGAGGAGCTAAAGACGGAGAAGAGGCTGTGTAAGACGATTTCTATGTCATCCTTCTGCTCTTCTTGCTGCGCTGGAGGCTCTACGTGGCGGCTAGTTGCTTGCGGGTGTTGGTGAGGCGCAGCACTGACCCCCAGGCCTACCTGATGGCCTCCATGTGGCTGACCTTTGCCAGGTGCTTCCTTTTCGACGCGGAGCTGAGGGACTGCTTACGGGCCCAGCTCCCACACTGCGCCCAGGTCACGCTCCTCTGTGACTTGAAAGGCCACAGCCAGGTACACCCTAATCCAGCCTTTCCCTTTAGCTTGGACACTGACGTCATTTTCCCCCTCTACCACCTTTAAATTGTTTAAACTGCCTTCTAAATGACCCAAAGGGGTTCCGCCAGTGTGGCTCAGTGGTTGGGCATCCACTCATAACCAGGAGGTCAGGGTTCAATTCCTGGTCAGGGCACATGCCCAGGCTTCAGGCTAAATCCCCAATAGGTTTATGCAGGAGGCAGCCAATCAATGATTCTCATCATTGATGTTTTTCTCTCTTCCTCTCCCTTCCTCTCTCTGAAATCAATAAAAATATATTTTTAAAAAAATGACCCAAAGTGGATTAGCATTTTTTGGGGGGAGGGAGAGGTTTCCATTTCCAGACCCACCCCAGCTCTGTTCATGTCCTCCTAAATATATTTTCATTCTGAAAACAGGCCCTCATGTTTTTATACTGGTCCTGATGTCTTTTATTCCATGTCATTACTCTTGAAAATAAAGGCTAAACTCATTTTCTTTGTGTAACTTTTCCTAAAGACAATGGCCAGTTTTCTACAGAAGCTATTTTTGACAACTGCAAGTGGCATTACATTTGCAGTGAAGGAGAGGAAGCTGGAGGACTTCACAAGTTCGATTTCTTGAGGGTCTTCTGTTGGAAGCAGGAGAAAGGAGGGAGGGGGTTGTCTTGCGTTCCCTCTGAATTGCCAGTCGTGGGGTGGGTCAGTTGTGCTGCTCTGGTTCTTTGAAAGTGTTGAAATTTTTATTCAGTTTTGAGATTGAATTTAAAGAGCAGCAATGGAAATGACTAACAAGGCAGTTGTTTTTAAAGCAGTAACAAGTAAGATTCGTTTCCTATGTTACCTCATGCTACTAGAAAATACAGGTCAGTGACAACTGCTCTCTGCATTCTGCCAATCTTGACTGGAAACATTTCTGTAAAACTGTAACTTTTTAAAAGTTAAAAGGTATTTTGGTTGATAGGTAACAGTGTTGAGAAAACACAGCATTGCTTTTTTTTGTATATACTGATTGGCTCTGAGAAGCTGAGTTCTAAATCAAAATTGTTTAGCTATTTTTGCCAATACAAATTAAAATAATTTTATGGAATCAGCTTGTACTTTGAGGAGTCCAGTTTTATTGTGGCTTATGAAACTAATTTCCACTTTGAAAATTGTTCTTTTTTTCTTGGTATAAATGAATAGTATATCATGATACTCTACTTCCAGGAGACAAAGTGTTTACTAGGTTAAGCTGTGCTGTTTCAGTGATGGTTATTTTAAATCAAAATGAGAACTATAATTTTAAATAATATTTCTTTGTTAAACACATTGTAATGTTACATTGAAAGATTAAATTCTGCAAATACTATATAATTTTTGTTTATAATACTACATTTTTAGTAATGTACCTTCTATTTTGAAAACATATACTTGTATTTCTCTTTGCATTATGCAAATATATAGTATTTTCACTCTGGAAAAAAATAATATAGTATTGGTGTAAGGAGAAACATATTGATCAATGGAACTGAATAGAGAGTACAAGAAATAGACAAATGCACAAATAATCAGTAAAATTAAAAAAAAAATTATTTAAAAAAGTGAATAAATATTGCAGTTATTTAATGGAAAGAAGAATGTTTTCAAATCTTAAAAATTTCTCCCAAAGGGGAAAACTTGATATTGAAGACAGATATCCCTATAGAAAAAAATGAACTATAACCCTTATCTCATATCATAAACAACAAAAAATGAACTCAGAAACCTAAATTTTAAACTTTAAAATTTCCAGAAGAAAAAATAAGGTACAATTTCTGTAACTTTATTTAGGCAAATGTTGCTTAGATAGAATTTAAAAAGAACTGATAAATTTGACTTTACCCAAACTAGCACTTCTGTTCTATGAAGATCTCCATACAAAATTTAAAAGGCAGCCCAAAGATTAAGTGAATATATTTGCATTACATATATCTGACAAAGGGTTAATATTCAGAATATAAAAATCACTTTTACAACTCAAAAAGAAAATTATAATCCATGTTTTTAAAATGTGGCCAAGAGATTTGAACAAATATTTCACCAAAATAGATATAAATGGTCAATAAACACAAGAAAAATAGTCAATACTATTAGGCCTCAAGGAAATGAAAAGTAAAACCATGAGATATTACATCTGCTGGAATGCCTAACATTAATAATACTGAAAATACCAGATTTGACAAAGATATAGAGCAACTGGAAGTTTTAGACATTACTGGTAGAAATATAAAATTGAATAACAACTTTGGCAATCAGTTTGGCAATTTCTTAACATACAACTCAGTAATTATACTCCTAAGTATTTAGCTAAGTGTTATGAAATGCCTTGTACATGAATGCTCATAGAAGCTTTATTTTCAATGGGAAAAAAAAAACAAAACTCTACATAATCAAAGTAAGTGGAAAAACAAAGTATAATATACCCATATAATAAAATTATGTTCAGGAATTAAAAAAAAAAAGAATGTACTATGGTAGCCCAAGTACATGGGTGAATGTAAGAAGCATCAGAAGCTAAAGAAGTTGTGCACTGTTTGATTTTTATATACAAAAAATTCTAGATCAGGCAAAATTAATCTATAGTAACAAAGCCTATCAGTGATGTGTGGAGTTAGTAAGAGAGATTGAATGACAGCAAAGGGGTGCAAAGGAAATTTGGGGGTTATGGAAATATTCTGTATCTTGATTGTGATGTTTATACCAGTATAGTCAAAGTCTAAGTAAATTATTCAAAAATTATATCTCCAAAACCTAATCAAAGAATCATATACCACTTAAATTAATACAAAAAGAACTTTGTGATTGAGGCTAGACATTTCTCTCTATAGTTCTTCATCTCATCTGTGTTATATGAAAAAGAGTTGAACTAGAAAAACTTTAGGACCCATCCCATTATGCATTTCTAAGGAAAATCTAGGTAGGGGAGGGTGAGGGTAAGGGGGAGAGATCAACCAAAGGACTTGTATGCATGCAAATAAGCATAACCAATGGACACAGACACGGGGGGGGGAGGTTTGAGGGGATGAGGGGGGGCAATGGGCGATAAGGACACATATGTAATACACTAATCAATAAAGAAGAAAATTTTCTCCAAAAGGATAAAACTTGATATCCATAAGATGTTCTTGGATACAGGCAAACCAGGATAAATATTGGAATTCTCACATTTATTGATTAGCTGGGAGGAAATTAAACCTCTCATTGTTATATTTTTTGCATCAATAAAATTAGGATAAACATCTACTAGTATACTTTACAGACAGGTTGTGGAAAACCAAATGATTCCAAACCTTATGAATATCTTGACCCACACTCACAGCTGAATAGATGTGAATTGTCCTCGCCTTTCGCCAGAGAAGATTTCAAGACTCAAACCTAAAAATGAAGTGAAATAGAATTCTTCCAGAGATCAAATATGCATCGTTATCAACTGAATCCTCCAGAGAGAACATTTGAGTTTCTCTAAAAGATCCCGTCTTCTACTAACTGCCTTTGCAGATGCTCTGAGCACAGCACCTGTCATGCTGTTGAGGGTGAGAAGACAAGCATTAAGGAATGGCACAACCGTGGGAATAAGATAGGCCGTCCTCGGGGAGCCTTCACTCTGCGCTGGTTTCTCAAGCTGAATACCCTTAGACAGCTGAAACACATGAATCTTTTCTTGCTCTCTGACTCAACTGAAAGACTCCCAAGTGAGCTATAAACATTATTTAGTGCACTTTCTTGGGTATCTCCCATGTATACTTGAATGTGGGGCAGTTCAGGAAATTGACATTTTAAAAAATCCTTCTTTGATTTTTCTTTCTAAATTAAAAAAAAATATATATATATATATATATATATATATATATATATATATATATATATATATATATATATATATCCCTAACTACTTGTGTCTGTTGAAGCCCTGACGCCACAGGTAGAATGATTTAGTGTGTTGAGCACCTGTATTACTCAGCCTTGTAGGAAGCAAAAGGTTACATTTCCGTAAACCTACAATAATATTTGCTTTATGGGGTAAAAGACTTAAGGTTTTACCAGATCACAGGGTGGCAAAAAAGTTTGAATGAAAATACAATGACATAGTAAACTAGATCAGAAAAATGTAGATACGTTTAAGCTCAACCACCACCTACAGACATAGAACATTTCACAACCTATGTATCAACCAACCACAGCCAATGGGGTAGTTTAAATAACTCCTATAAGGCCAATTTAAAAGGGTAAATAGGAGATAAGCTTTTATTAATGCTTCCCTTCATCACAAAAGCAATTTCCCACTGTCGTTTGAGCTTTTTACGATGGCCCACTACCAGCACAAGCCACTGTAGTTTACCTCTGACTGTGCACCAAGCAGAAAAGAAAACAAATCAAATAATTAAAATGATTTAAAAAATGTTCCATTTCAAAATGACTCAATTCTTTACAATATTTATAAGAGCCCCCCCCCCTTTTTTTCCCAAAGAGGGCAAAATGTAAAGAAGAAACAGAACAATGGCTTCTTCTTCTCAAAATGAGCCAGGGCACCCTAGATATTTTCTTTTCTAAGAATGGTACAGGGTCTGCTGATCTGGCACTCAACCAGCTGTTGCCTATCTTCATCTTTCCAACTCTAGATAATGTCTCTAGTTATAATCCCATGTCCCAGAGATTTTAGGACCACAATATTCTTTGACTGATTAAAAAATTCATACTGGCTGATCATGCTGAGAAGCGACAATTATCCACATTCAGGCAGAAGAGGGCTCTGACAGAAATAGGGTTAAATTTTTCCCCCCTGCGCCAATAGCTTCCACACCTGTCAACCATCAAGGTCAGGCTTGCCAGGAACCTAGGAGTGAATGGGCATGGGCGCAGCTGTAGCAAATTAGTGTATCCTGAGGAGGTCCAGCATAAAAGATGTGAACTCTTGCCTATGTCTCTACGGGGTTTTGACTGATCCAAAAACTATGTTGCTATGGGGAATTAAGAGTGGTAGGTGCCTCGGAGACTTCTACCACCGCTTTCCTTAATAACATGTCATATGTAAAATTGTGTGTGTGTGTGTGTGTGTGTTTTTGTGTATATCTACATTTTTCATAAGGACCTTTGGGATTATAGTAGGGCAGTAACATTTATTTATAATTTTTTAAACCACAAAAGAGGATTTAGAAAAGAATATAATGATGGATATGATCTTCCAGCTATCTCCACCACCAGCATAGAAACCACATGATTATTGGTGAACCAATATTTAATGATTTTCATCAATGCCCTTTCTCAAAAGTGCGTATGTTTCACAATACAACAATCATATTATGTGGATGTTTTCAAGAAAGTTACTAAAAATGAATTACTTGGAAAAATGATACTTGGCTCCATTGTGACAAAACCTCGATATCTGTAAATGCCAAATTCCTTGTTATCTGAACTCTAAATTCTGACTTGGGTTTGTTTGCTTTATTTTTTTTATGTGAAAAATATCTGAGTAATTATGTCATAATGGAGCCTCTGGCATTCTCGCAGGAGTATAAAATGTTCTAGGCCTTTGAGCCCTGCCCATTTTCAGCTTTGTGTATAACATAAAAGGAGTGGAATTGTAGGAAGGGTAAAAAGGTTGTACAGTGGGAAAGAAATAAAAGAGGAAGGGAATATAGAGAGATGCTTAAATAGTACTTTATTCATTCAATTGGACTCATTCAATTTCTCTAGTAGAAAGTGAGGCCAATATTTCAAGCAATAATAGAATAAAAACATGGCAGAATGCTGTGCATTCTCTTTGCATTGAGCAGGAACTAAAGGAAAGTGGGGGCAAAGGAATACAACTTAGTGATTCCACAAAGCCAGCACATATTTGCTGTAGAGGACAAATTAAGCAAGTACGTCTAATTGCTTGTGAAAGTTAAACCCAGTGACTATAGTTTAATCACAATCTACCACCAAATCCTACATTAGTATATTTTTTTAAAAAGTACAACCCTAAAGAATAAAATAAAATGACATTTTGGCTGAGCAAAAGTCCTAGAATCCTACAGGGTCACAATTTAATGTTTCACATCCTATAAGCATCATTAATAGCAAAGACATAATGAAATCAATTTTGAAAGAGATTGTCTCCCAGGGCTCTCTATTTAGATGTGAAGTTTTTGAAGGGGAAGAGGGCAATTAATGGAGTAAGCATCAGATTTGGCCCAGCACCGTCACTCAAAGCAGATTAAAAAACAAAATAAACTGTTTAAATTGCTCTTTAAAAATTTAGGGAACTTGCAGAGGTAATTGATTTAGAGACTTCTCAATTTATCAAAATACCCCAAGCATCTTAAGAAAAAGAGTTGCTTTAATTACAGTGGCTATTATTGGACATTGCAGAACCTGTTTCTTTAGGGCCCTACCCTGCAGATCTCATTCTGCAATGGAGATGGCTGGCCGGGACCTAAAGGACTCCGCAAGACAAAACTAACCTGCAGAATAGAATCCATGCCCTCCCTTTTTGCCCTTTCCATCTACACTGACCCATGATTGCCCCTCATCTCTGCCCTCAACTTTTCTTGAAGAATGGAGGATGTGCTACAGAAATATGGGACAAATCTCTTCTTCACCAAGACTGCCAACACAGGTCTTAGCACATGCACACTGCTATATTGTGTGATATTTTCAGTCATCTCAGGAGGTTCATCAGGGGAGCAAGTTATTTCACAAGTGCTTGTGGGAAGGCAGTGAGTTGGAAGGATTTTTTTTCCATTATTACCAGTTGAGTTCAATATAAACCACTGGCCTACATATGCTTTACTTATATTATTTTTTTCCTTGGAGAGCATTCCTCATTTTAGTACTATGAAACCATATTGAATGGAGAAAATAGATATCCAAATTGGAATTTTGATTTCAGAAATTATTTAATTCCTAAATTGTTTAAAGGTAAGAATTGTTCATACTAATCTTATTTGGTTGCTTACTAATGATCCTAAACAAATAACCAAAGGATATTTGTGATCATCTTCTACAAAACAAAACAGATGTTGACATATGTCAACAATTTAATTATATAAAGATTATCATGCTGCAACATAACGGAAGTGTAGATGTGGTCACTCTCTTTCTAGAAGTCATCTTAAATGTAATATTTCTCCTTCTGGTTGTAGGTATAAAGTCCATAGCAATAAATCAGGCTCTTGTTGCTCTGCTCAGTGCTGGCATTAGTTAGAATTTTGGTTTTAAGTAAGAGGCTAGTGATTTGTAGTGTAAGATCCGTGGCTAAACTTGACATATGTTGAACTCATATATGGGAAAAAAATTAACATTTTTTTTATCAACAACTATTTTCATATTTTTCTCAAGCTTAGATTCTCTTTAATGGTAACAAGAGTAGCTAGGATGAATGGGATTTAAAATATGTAATTTAAAGGTAACATGTCTTTCATTTTAAAATCCTTTGGTGTTAGTTCTGCCCATTTTTCTTTCTCCTAGCCAAGATGCTACCTGGACATAGCACGAGGCATCAGAGAAGTCTTAAATTTGAGTAGTGGCCTTTCGTAGGATGTCCCTGCCCCATTGGTATTGTTCATCACGCCAACATCTACTTTTGGTATCTGTGACTGACAAGTTATGTTGTTTCATTTTATTTTCTCCACACAGTCATTGCCTAGATGGCCCTTTCCTTCCACAAACAGACTCTAATGCTGTGATGATATGGCCTGGCCATAGCCTTTCCTGCCACCACTGCTCTGCTGATTCTCAGCCATAATGTTAATTTACCCCCATTAGCCCCCTTAAGAACTCTTCCTTAATGAACCAATGATCCCTCTGTTTTCCACTCGGGGAGCACATGATGATGTTGAAACATTTCCCTCATTGGGGTGAGAGTAGGGTCAGATGTATTCTGTGGCTATTTAGCTGCTGTGACAACTTGGCTGCCTGGGTCCAGTGTTGGTGTGGGACATCCAGCCAAGTGGCCTCCTGCTTACATACAGCAGGTGGTGGGATCCCAGGCTCCATTTCTTTTATCTTATCACCACCTCCTTCCACACATACACACACGTACCTCTGGTTTTCCTATCATTACCCAATCTTCATCTTGAGACTTATTCTAAAATGAAGGACATTGGGGTAGAAAAGAGTATTAAAGACACAGGCATCTGAATTTTGCTTCTCTCTCTCTCTCTCTCTCTCTCTCTCTCTCTCTCTCTCCATTTTAAAGATTCAGATATGTTCTCTCTGTAATATCCCACGATTGCTTTCTTTCTATCTATATCCTACATAGTAAAACAATAGCTTTTGGTCTACAAAATTAGTTTTGAATATGTAAGAAAAACTGGAGTTTATGAATTATTTTGTATTTTATTTAAGCCTAGATTTCAAAATTACTGTTTTATTGGTACACCAAATAAATTTACCATAAATACTTAACGCCGTCATACCATTTTATATTAGAACTAGAGGCCAGTGCACGGATTCATGCACGGGTGGGGTCCTTCAGCCTGGCCTGTGCCTTCTCCCAATCGGGGACCCCTCAGGGGATGTCAGACTGCCAGGTTTCGGCTGGATTCCTGCAGGCCAGCCCTGCGGGGATCCATCCAAAACCCAGCAGTCCAACATCCCCCTGAGGGATGTAGCAGTGCCGAATTGGCAGGCGGCCAAAGAGGAGCCCCAGCTAGGGCCCGGTGCAGCTCTGCTGCTGCTCATCCCTGCCCCGCTGTGCCTGCCGCTGCCACCACTCAGTAGCACTGCTGCAGAGGCAGGAGAGGCTCCTGCCACTGTAGCTGTGCTCGCCAGCCCTGAGCCCAGCTTCTGGCTGAGCAGTGCTCCCACTATGGGAGCGCACTGACCACCAGGGCAGCTCCTGCGCTGAGTGTCTGCCCCTTGATGGTCAGTGCGTGTCAAAGCAACCAGTCTACCAGTCGTTCCAGTTGCTTGGTCATAATGGTCGCTTAGGCTTATATATATATAGATTTCCCCTGAATCATCAAACTACTTTGATTTATTGGATGGGAATTCAAGGAGATTATAATGTAAAGTAAATAAAAAGGAAATAATTTGACCTTTAAAAAATAATACATCCATTTTCTAGCTAACAAATAATGAATGATCAAATATAAGGATTCTGCACTATTCTCACAAGGAAAGGAGAAGTTGCATGTGAGCCTAGTATTGCCTGGCAGCAGGGCTCAGCATACTATGAGAAACTACATCTACATTTTCTTACTCTCCATGTCTGTTTATGGCTTTTATCTGCTTATGTCTTCTATCAGTTTTTATTTTAGTCTTCTCTACATCCTATAAAATGAAAAATATGAGAGCTGTGTTAAGCTCTCTAGGTTTTACATCTCTTCTTTAGGAATCCAGCTTTAACTGGGGCTGGAGCACCATTGCCCTTTTTCAATTTACTAAACAAAAAAACTGTGATCCTGAGCCCATCTTTCATTTATCCTTTGGTTGAGGGTACAAACTGGTATGGCTTAAGCATGGATTCATTTTTCATCCGCATCAAGATTGGGAGTGAGACTTATTTGCCATTTCTTTTTTTCTTAAAGGAAAGAGAGTAACGCACAGATCTATAAATGTCCAATATAGTATTCCTCCTAGCATTTCTACTAACTTATAATTTCTATTTGCTTAAGAAATAAATCTAACACTTACTTGAAGAGTTATTAAGTATACATGATGGAATATTATTTTCTGTAGAATTTACCTTTTTAAACTTGAGGGCTTTAAACTTTTTATTCTCATTTTTTCCTAAAATTTCTTAAGATAATGTCTCAAGACATTTTCATGAAATAAAATTTTAAAAAAGCCCTTTAGAGTTATTAATTTTTTTCCAGTTAAAGGTCAGTTTCCAGGATTTCTTTTTTATTTCTCTCTGTTCTCCAAGATTTTGAAATTTTTCATAATCAGTGACTTATCCAGTATATTTTTTCTCAGTGGACAGCATTTTAACTAATCAGTCCACCTTGCATCTGTCTGGTGTCATTTTGAGGTCTTTAACCTATATCTTATTTACAATATTATATATGTACATATTAGTTTAACTTGTTGACATGATGAATGAAAGTAGGTTCCTAAAATCCAACCATCTTATTATCCAGTCACCTCACAATATTTAATAAAATATCTAAATAAAATAAATGTATCCTGTAATTAATAATTATATTTAATGTTTAAACTATGTTATTTTTGCCCTAAAAAATGTTCTCTGAATCAGTGCTGGATTCTAACAATGAAGGAGTATGATACCTTTTTAAACATAACAAAACCAAAAACATCCTTGCACTCTAGTTACAAACCTGTTATGGGTGGTGCCTATTTTAAAAATACTGGTAGATTATAATTCTTAATTAGGATCTAATTTTATTTTGGATTATGCATTAACATTCAAAAATTAACTTGAGGTTTTCTTCGGTATCAATGTTATCTACTTTTGAATATGTTGGCATCAGTGTTCACATGATTTCATAAAAGATGTTGCAAACTTATTTTCTTAGTTCTCTGAAATAGAATTTAGGTAGAAAATAGAATTAGCAATACTGATTTGTTGAGGTTTTGAAATAATTTGACCTTAATCCTTCTTTACCTTCACTTTGAAGGATTCTTTTTGTCTATTTTCCTATTTCTTCTACAAGAATTTAATTTTTATTTAGGTTTTAATGTATTCTTAATTTTTGACAATCAATTTTTTTCTAGAAAAATAGATACTTAATTTAAACTGTCATATTTATATAGAGTTTCACAAATTTTCTCATTTAAAAATGCCTTTAGTTTTTAGTTTGATAAAATTATAATAAAAAATAGAATAATGATACTTATTGATGTAAAAAATATTAAAGACTCTATATGCAAATATAATTCAATGATTAATGAAAGCATAAACTTTCACAGGATAAAAAAATTTGGTTCAATAAATTCTTATGGACTTATTTTAAAGTTTAGTTTTTTACTTACTAGTTGTCAAGTCTGAGGCAATTTATTTAACTTTTCTGAGATTTACCTTTAAAAAAAATTGAGGAAAGAATGCTGACCTTAAAATATTTTGACAAAATCATTGAAATAATCAGTAGAATTGACTAGTATAGTGATACCACAGAGTTAATTAAAATAAAAATTTTATTTTCATTTAAGAAAGTTTTTATCACTAGATAGGGCTTATGTTATAAATCTAAGGATGAATCAATATTTTGAGTTTAAATAAAATTAAGTAAGGAAAGTCACGTGATGTTCACAATGAATGATTACATCAATGCCAACACATACTAACAAAAAAGCATAAATATTACAAAGATCAGCATTAAATTTCTTTAACAATATGTCTCTAAAAGGTTCGTGATACAAAATTAAGTTACATAATTTTAAATTATTAGATAATAATTAGATAAAATTTAATCATGTGTAATTGAATGCAGCAATTAAATCAAATTATTTAATTATATTGAAATTAATTATAACAAAATTTAATTGAATGATAATAATCATTCTTTCTATCACTTTTTTTGCAATGATCATTTTCTCTGAGGTTTGATTCTGAGTTAAATCAGAACCTCAAGTTCTCTATTCCATCCAAAAGACTTTTTTTAAAATGCCATTTTTTAGAAGAGAAAAGAAAGTCTGGTCAGAACTTAAAAAAAAAGTCCTATTATTCTGTTCCATTGCTATTCTCATAGCTGCATGTATGGCTGCTAAAACCTAAAAAAATTAAGATTTTCAATTCAAGCTCCAGTTTTTTTTTTTTAATGCCCCAACTTAACTACAGTATGACAAAAAGCCACCCAGCTGAAATAGTGCAATTGTCTAACGCAATAACCAGGTTGTGGTAGTACATGTGGTGATAGACAAAGACCAATAGCATTGCTTATAAAATAGTAATACATCATATTTCAAGTTCTGGGAGTTTTGCATTATATCCAATCAAAGAAGTTGGACTGACTGTTTCATACGTTTTTTCATGATATACATATCTCTTATAAATTTTCACAGACATACATGTAAACACACAGACACACATACACACGTATATATGTACTATTTTATTAAGTTCACATTCATGTTGCTGTAGTGACTAGACAAATGCCAGCTTCATACTGTCACTTGGACTCTACTATTGATGCCAGATGCTTTGGCCAGTCTCTGCACTCCTACATGGTAAATTGTCCTTGGCAGGGTATGGGTGATACATTTACCTCACCTACTGACTGACCTCAATCAGAGCTATTTCATTACATCAGACATGTTTCAATAATGTTTATCTCTGAAGGAAGGAGTGTGGATTTTAGAATCTTTGGTTCCAGAGCAAGCTGGATCATTAATTAATTTTGTTCACATTTCCAAGATAATTTTTGGCAACATATCATACATATCAACATATTTATATGTGAACTAAAGGCCCGGTGCATGAATTTGTGCACCGGTGGGGTCTCTCGGCCAGCCGGGGGGGGGGGGGGACCATGACGGGTTGGCCCCAGCAGCAAGCTAGCCACCAGCTGATTCCATGAGGAATTGGGCTCCTTTCTCCCTCCCGTCTGGGTCTAGGGCAGCCATGGGCAAACTACGGCCCGCGGGCCGGATCCGGCCAGTTTGAAATGAATAAAACTAAAAAAAAAAAAAAAAGACCGTACCCTTTTATGTAATGATGTTTACTTTGAATTTATATTAGTTTACACAAACACTCCATCCATGCTTTTGTTCCGGCCCTCCGTTCTAGTTTAAGAACCCATTGTGGCCCTCGAGTCAAAAAGTTTGCCACCCCTGGTCTAGGGTGTGGGTGAACCAGATTTGGGGCTGTCAGGGCCCCAGCAGCAAGGTCTGGATCAGTGCGCATCATAGCTATTGAACTGTCGTCTGGTTGTTCTACTCACTCAGTCTCAACAGTTGCTTGGGCTTTTATATATATAGATAAGTGAGAAAGTTACCAAACATCCAGATATAAAATACTTTTTTTTCTTTTTTAAAAAAAATATATTTTATTGATTTTTTTACAGAGAAGAAGGGAGAGAGATAGAGAGTTAGAAACATCGATGAGAGAGAAACATCAATCAGCTGCCTCCTGCACATATCCTACTGGGAAGGTGCCCGCAACCCAGGTACATGCCCTTGACCGGAATCGAACCTGGGACCCTTCAGTCCACAGGCTGACACTCTATCCACTGAGTCAAACCGGTTTCGGCGAGATATAAAATACTTTTACTGGCCCAATCAAAATGATTTGATTCCCATTAAATTTCCATTCTGATTATTTAACCTAAACAAAGAAACATTTGTGGCTAGTTGCCTCTAATGCTTAATATTTAAGTGGAATTTTCCCCTCACTAGTACATATATAAATATACTAGGGGCCCGGTGCACGAAATTCGTGCACTGGGTGTGTGGGGGGGGGGGGGAGTGTCCCTCAGCCCAGCCTGCCCCCTCTCACATACTGGGAGCCCTCAGGCGTTGACCCCCATCACCCTCCAATTGCAGGATCGGCCCCTTGCCCAGGCCTGATGCCTCTGACAGAGGCATCAGGCCTGGGCAGGGGACCCTCATTTCCCCCCATCACTGGTTCTGCCCCCAGCCCTCTCCAATTGCTGGCTCTGCCCCTTGCCCAGGCCTGATGCCTCAGCCAGAGGCGTAGACCCCCATCACCCTCTGATCACCTGATCGGCCCCTTGCCCAGGCCTGACGCCTCCGACAGAGGTGTCAGGCTTGGACAGGGGACCCCCATCTCCCCCTGATCACTGGCTCTGGCCCTTGCCCAGGCCTGAGGCCTCTGGCCCAGGAATCATGCCTGGGCAGGGGACCCCCATCTCCCTCTGATCGCTTGCTCCACCCCCTGCCCAAGCCTGACACCTCTGACCCAGGCTTCAGGCCTGGGCAAGGGGACCATCATATCCCCCCAATCCCTGGCTCAGCCCCCCACCCAGGCCTGATGCCTCGGCCAGAGGAGTTGACCCTCATCACCCTCCGATCACCAATCACCGGATCGGCCCCTTGACCAGGCCTGAGGCCTCCGGCAGAGGTGTCAGGCCTGGGCAGGGGACCCCCAGCTCCCCGCGGTTGCAGGCTCCGCCCCTGCCCAGGCCTAACGCCTCTGGCCTAGGCGTCCGGCCCGGGCAGCAGGGACCCGCAGCTGCAGCGGCCCCGCGATCGTGGGCTTCGCTTTAGGCCCAGGCAAGGGACCCCTAGCTCCCGGGACTGCCAGCTTCGACCGTGCCCAGCTCCCATCGCTGGCTCCACCCCTACTTCCTGCTATCACTGGCCAGGGCGGCAAAGGCGCCTGATTCTCCGATCATGGCTGGGGGGCAGGGCAAAGGTGGCCCCAGGGCCGCCTTTGCCCTGCCCCCCAGCTCTTAGCTCCCCCCTGGGTTTCCGATCACTGTCAGTGGCAGGGGGCTTCTTCCTGCTTTCCCTTTCACCTCCCTGCATTGTGCCTACATATGCAAATTAACCGCCATCTTGTTGGCAGTTAACTGCCAATCTTAGTTGGCAGTTAATTTGCATATAGCCCTGATTAGCCAATGAAAAGGGTATCGTCGTACGCCAATTACCATTTTTCTCTTTTATTAGTGTAGATTCACTTAGAAACACACACACGCAGACACACACACACACACACACACACATGAACACTGATTTGTTTAAATTACATCTTAATGTACTACAAGTCCATGGGGACAATTTTGTACAATACTGCATTCGACATCTAACACAGTTTCTAGTGCACTGCATATATTCAGTAAGTGTTCGTTAAATTAATAAACTAAATATGTATATGATAAATGATATCCAAAATACTCTACATAATAATTCATAATAATTCAGCACTCACATAAAATTTTATAACACAGCCTTGCCCATTCATTGACATATTATCTACGTTTGCTTTCTCACTACAGTGGTAGATTTGAGCTCCTGCAACAGACAGTAGAGCCTTCAAAGCCTAATAAATCTGTTATCCAGTCCCTCACAGAAAATTTTTGCTAACCTAATTCCTAAAGGCCTAATCCTTACATTTATATAAATAAACATATTAAATGAATATATTCATTAAATATATTGAAGACTATTTTGTACTCTGCACAGTGCAACACCAGAAACAACTAAAAATAAATGAAAGAAGAATGTAGAGCAAGACAAAGTTATGAGAATACATGACTGTTTGAAAGAAAAACAAAAATTAAGTATAAAATTGTTAGAATTTTTAAAAAGTTTTATGATGATGATCAAATTAATTAATTCATTTGAAATATAGTTTTTTAATGCATCCTCTTCACCAGACATTATACTCAGTAGCACAGTTGTGCATGTTTTTAAAGTTTATAAAATAGATCACAGTTTGTCTTTTCCTCTTCTTTCCATTATGTTCCTTAGCCTAGACTACTGCAACTGCTCTTTGGTTTGCTCTGATTTTGTCCTTTTCCAGAGTATACATCATGCTACTAATCTGGTCATCTCCCTGCCTTTTGGCATAGAGTTCACCATACTCATTGAGCTTTACAAAGCACTTCATGATACAGCCTCAGTCCAAGACCCTCTGGAGGTCTCTGGTCCAGTGGTGAGAGCCATGGGCTCTGGAGTCACCCTGTTTGAGTTTGAATCTTGATTCTACCTCTAACATATTGTGAGAACTTGAATAAATTACTTGTCTCTTCTATGCCTTTGTTTCCTCATCTATATAAGGGGAATAGTTATTATAGCTATGTAATAGGTTGATGAAAAGTAAATAAGACAAGTTATGAAAAGTTAAGAGAAAAGTGCTTGGAGCATAGTGGGCACACAGTAAATTAGGCTATGATCACCTATTTAATTTGGGGTCAATCCAGTTAAAATTCACCACCCCAAGTTTGCTTCTGCAATACTGAGTAAACCATATTGTATGAATCTAATGGCCCTGCCTTCGCAATGCTCTGACATCCCCACTTCTGTCCTGCTGTGGTGTGGCTATATCCTATGCCTACTTTATGTCCCTGTTAAGAATTATGAAGGATCTGAGATTTTACTATATTTCAGGTTAGCCTACCACAGTTTCATGCAAGCTAATCAATGACATGATATTCCTGGGTTAGGGACAAAGAGCTTTATTATTCATGGTAATAGCTGGAGCAGAGTTTCTATATTTGCCCTGGATCTCTGAGCCCATCTCCCTCAGGGTGATGCCAGGAGAGTCAGGTGACACTTGAACATGCAGTGGGTGGCCTTACAGAAGAGCAAGCCTGAGCTTAGAGAAGCCAGCTTTTATAATGGGCAGTGAGCACATCTGCCTTTTGCTGCCAAAGAGACACTATCTTTTCCAAGATTGTATGCACACCTGCCCTTTGCTTTGGATAGAAACATTCTATCTTCCAAGGCTATCCACTGTATAAACACTGGTGAAAAGACAGTTGAGAACAAAAGCAGCCAGTGCCTCTGCTAGCAAGAGGTTTAAAAAAGCAAGAGTGCCATAGACACAATGGTATCCTAACAGTTTCAAGTAGGATTCTTCCATTCTGTTCTTCAAGACAGGCTATCAACCCATCTAGACTAAAAGCTTCTTGAAGACAGAGTCTCTGTATTTCTCACCACTTATTCCAATGCCTAGCATTGTTCCTTGCACTCACAGTAGGCACTCAAAAAAGGTTTTTAATAAATTAGAGAGTCTAGTCTAAGTGACGTTATTTTATTCCTACCATTACTACAATAACCAGTTCAAGAATAAAATAAAAAAATACGTCTCATTCACATAAATATGTCAGCATTGTGCATACTTCATGAAAATTGTGCACAGAGTATATTAAGAATTATACAAAATAATTTGACTGAAATAAAGATTTTGATATAAACAACTACGTGCATAAAGATGGGAGCAGCACAGACTTTGAATTACAATGAGAAAGCATGGCTTTTATTTGCATCTTTGCAACTTAATAAGCTCATGCTCTTAGAAAAGAGTGAAAGTCTTCATGTTTATGCATTTACTCAACAATGACTTACTGATATCCTAATGGGTGCCAAGTCCTTTTTATTAGTAATTATCTCTATTAAAGAACTCCCATTATTAAGAGTGTCTCCTCACATCAAACCTGTAACTGATACGATAAAAGCAATTGCTATTTCTAAGCTCAATGACCATATAGGAAAAGTATATGTATCTTTATAATAGTATACTTATACATAATAATATATATTATATATTGTACATTATAAACTATAATATATATAGCATATATTCCTATAACTAAATATCATTCCACTCTTATAAAAAAGAAAAATTTTACAATATAAAATTCTGTGTTTTTTTCAAAGCTAATCAAAGCAGGTAGTTAGAAAACTCAAGAATAGTATAAGTTTGAATTATTTCAATAAAGGTTATACTATTTTCCCCCACTGTGAATACAGCCTCCTAAAAAATGTGACTAATAATTTTTTACCACGCAACTAAATGATAAAGTTCAGTATTGGTGTAGTAAATAACGAGACCTCTGGACAAGACAGTCTCATTATCACTCCCAATAAAATAGCATTTTAGTATTCTGCAAGACTGCTATTGCTGTCAAGGATGGCTGGGTGGTGTTTACAAATAGTTAACCAGCCTTCCGCACAGCTGTTCAAAATTGAGGGCTCATGAACACTTATACAAGCAGAGTGGTATCTGATAAGCACAGATGAGCAGGAAGAGCAGTGGTACACCAAATGCATAACAAATAAGAATTTTAATTTATAGCATCATGAAAACAATATGAAATGAAGAGAGAGGACAGAGGCCTTGGATGACTAGAATTAGAGATTTAACTCAGATCAACAGTGCCTGTCAGACTTAATGAAGATTGTTTATAAACACAAATTTGGCATATTTTTGAGCTGGATGTAAGAAACAACTACTCAAGTTCTATTCTAGATGTATGGCTAATGGTTTAATTTAATCATTGCTTTGACAATGGGGCATCTAGGCCCTGAGGCATTTAGATACTTGCATAGTTAAAGTTTCTCTGAGATATTCCTCATGCCATGTTTTAAATGTTTAATATTCTCCTAAGATTTTATTACTTAATTATTATTTGCGTGTAAAATACACAGACCAAAATCATTAGGTAATAGTATTTTTCTCTTTAATCTATTTTAAAAGGAAGCAAGTGGTCAACTCCCAAATATTATTTTGTGATTTTAGAATTATATCCAATCTTCTCACTTCAGAGGAAGCTTATATAGAGAGAAGGTAAAAGTCTTACCCAAACACCTCAATATGGTAAGTGACAGCTCAGCTCTCCTGCACCTAGTCTGGAGTTATACCTCCATTCATCACTTTTTGAGAGTGAGGTCATCCTATAAGTAAGAATCTATATGTAAGATTCTAGGTAATCAAATGAATCAATGGACATGGCAGAAACATACCCAGCTTTGAAATGCTGCTTCTGAAAAGCAATGGACCTTGACCTTTCAGAACTCCTATTTCCTTTTCATACTCTCATTTTTAATGACAGTGACACATTATTTGAGGAAGATTTAGCTGAATGAGGTAGGACACTAGACTCTCATCTTGGTCTTTGTTTTCAGACATGTAATTTAGAATTTAAATCTCTGCCTATTAAGTAAATTTAGATTTGCTTCAAAATAAAAAATTGTAGTTTTCATTTCTTTTCCTGGTTTAATGCATATTATTTAGTGACTTACAGTATCTATACTAATAAAAGGGTAATATGCTAATTAGACCAGGAGACCTTCCGGATGTCCTTCCAGACAAAGCCATGGTGGTGGGGCCAAGGCAGAGGTGGTTAGGGGTGATCTGGCCAGGAGGGCTGGCCAGTTGGGGGCAAGCAGGCCGGCAGGGGAGGGGGTCAGTTGAGGGTGAGCAGGCCAGCAGGGAGGGCAGTTGGAGGTGAGCAGGCCAGCAGGCAGAGTGGTTAGGGGTGATCAGGCAGGCAGGCAGGTGAGCAGTTAGGAGCCAGCAGTCCCGGATTGTGAGAGGGATGTCTGACTGCCAGTTTAGGCCCAATCCCACAGGGGTTGGACATCCTCCAAAGGGTCCCAGATTGGAGTGGATGCAGGCTGGGCTGAGGGTCACCACCACCCCCAGGCACAAATTTCATGCACCGGGCCACTTGTCTATATATATAAAAGCCTAAGCAACCTTTACGACTGAATGACCAGAATGACTGGTCGACCAGTCGCTATGATGTGCACTGACCACCAGGGGGCAGATGCTCAATGCAGGAGCTGCCTCCTGGTGGTCAGTGCACTCCCACAGCAGGAGCGCTGCTCAGCCAGAAACTGGTTCAGGGCTGGCAAGCGCAGCTATGGCAGTGGGAGCCTCTCTTGCTCCTCGGCAGCACTACTGAGCAGCAGCAGCAGTGGTGGTGGTAGGCGCAGCGCGGCTGGGATGAGCAGCATTGGAGCTGTGCCTGACCCCAGCTGGGCCTCCTCCCCGCCTGCCTGCAACTTCAGTACTGCTATATCCCCCAAGGAGTTCCAGACTGTGAGAGGGTGCAGGCTAGGCTGAGGGACCCCACCTGTGTACAAATCTGTGCACCGGGCCTCTAGTAGTGATATAAAATCATAATTTGTGGGAGTTTCAAGTAAGCATATTGTTATTAAATATTAGCTTTATTTAGAAGGATTTTTTTATCATTTACTGCACTTATTACTCTAATTCCACTGGTGATAAATGATAAGAATTAACAGGATATCTTTATTATTAATTTTCATTATCCATAAAAAATTCAGTGAACCTCTCTCTGATCCCAGGTAAGTCTTAAAAGCATTTAAACTACAATATCATTATTCTGTATTATTTTTATAGTATACTAGAGGCCCAGTGCATGAAATTCGTGCACTAGTATGGTCCCTAGTGGCTGCCAGCTGCTGGCCGGGTATTACCTCCCTTCCCCAGGCAGCCTGCCACCACCACTGCTGTCCGAGGCCTCCCTTTCTTCCCCCAGCAGCCCCACCCGCTGTTCAGACTCCCATACAACTCCTGGTTGAGGGGACAATTTGTATACTACACTTTTATTATATAGGATACTGATTGCAAAGTTAACTCTAACCTCTTCAATGCACTCAATTTGTATAGTACCATCCAACTGTGTCCCTCTTTAATACCTTATATACTGCCACTATTTTAATACTATAAGAGCCTGGTATCATAAAGATACTACTTGACTTCATTCTTCCTATAGAACAAAGTCAAAATTCATTCATAAGAAATCTTTTAAGAATGTTCATGCTTTTACTTCTAATTTTATAGTTATTGCTGTTCTCCAGCATATACATTCTGTTCCTTATAGGCAAATTGCTTTACTAACTCCTTACTAAGTTCATTTGGATTAAATAATTCATTTGAATTAAAAGCTTCAATATTGTTAAGATGTCAAATATTTTCAACTTGATCTTTAGATCCAAACCATCCTATTCATATTCCAGCAAGATATTAACAAGCTGATACTAAAATTTATTTGAAAATCAAAAGTCCTAGAATAGCCTACACAATAATGAAGAACAAAGTTGAGGAACTATTATGACCCAATTTCAAGTTTGGCTATTAAGTTACAATAATTAGGACAATGTGCAAGAATGTGAAAGAATACCCACATAGGGAGCTCAGAAATAGATTCACACAAAGATAACTGAATTTTGACAAAGCTGCAAAGGCAAATCAATGTAGAGAGAACCATATTTTCAGTATGTGTATATGGAACAATTTGTCATACATATAAGAAGAGGAAAAAGAAAGAGGAGGAGGAGGAGGAGGAGGAGGAGGAGGAGGAGGAGGAGGAGGGGAAGGAGGAGGAAGAAGAAGAGGAGGAGGAGGAGAAGAATCTAAACAGAGATTTTACATCTTCCCATAAATGAATGCTAAATTAATCATAGACCGAAATGTAAAACTTAAGAAGAAAACAGGAGAAAATCTATGTCATCTAGGTTTTGGTTATGAGTTTTTAGATACTCATTACCAAAGCATGATTCATGGAAGGGAGGGGGGGCGGGTGTTAGAAATGGCCATTATTTTCTTAAAAATGTTATTAAGAGAATGTAAATTCAAGCCATAGAATTGGAAAAATATTTGAAATTTGTATTTAATAAAAGACTTTTATCCAAAATATTCAAAGAACTCTTAAAAATCTGCCATAAGAAAACTAACCACCAGTTTAGAAATGAGCAAAAGGTCTAAACATACAATTCACCAAAGAAAACATCCAGATGGACAATAAGCATATAAAAAGAGAGTCAACTTAATTTGGCATTAGAAGGACAGGGTGGAATATACAGTATGAAGCATAGATGATTTTATGGTGGTGAAACATGCTGCAATGATGAATACAAAACATAAAACATTTGTCAAAACTCACAGAACTATATTGATTAAAACATACAACTTAACTCAGTGTATGTGTGTGTGTGTGTATATATATATAGTTGAATGGTCCAAGATGGAATGTGTACTGACAAAAAATATAAATGTATACAAATGATTAAAATAACCTCACTGAATGGGGTGGGAGGATAAAAATTGCTAACCTAAGTAATTTTAGAAATAAGTCCAGCCTGTAAGCCTGAAGTCAAAAGAAAATATAATCTAGTTGATGAATGAAATTGTTTCATGCAGGAGTTTTGGTTAACAATTCTAAAACCACTATACATGTATACTGGAACTTAAAGTAAGTGATGAGGAATAATGGGAGATAAATTTCTCACTGTTGGAATGAAAGGTTACAAATAAGCAAAGGGAAATTTTTGGAATGATTTATGTGGTAATGAATTAGAATAGGAGAGAGCAGTACAAACATATACTTAACTTGATATGGATACAAATAGTTACATATGGAAATATATATTGACAAGTGTATATGCATGAGTTAGTATGCACACATATATTTCCTAGCTCTGTCAGATGAGAGAATCTGGAAACAACAACAGCTCATTAATAGCAAGCATACGAAGTACCCAGATCTTGATTTCTAATACCATTCTCAATAAAAGAAACCAGATATTCTTGGAGAAAGGGCTTATTTTAGGACTGGGGCAGAAAATACACAAAAATCATGTGTAGTGTCATATAGTGCCTGATAATAAGAAAATGCTAAAACACATAGACACACACACACACACACACAAACATACATTAATGGGGCCATAAAAGTCAACTAAATGAGCTCCCAATGATCAAAACTGAAAGAAAAAAGTATCAAAAGAAAGTAATGCTGGATTATAATCAAAGCATAAAATAAATGTCCATGAGTACTGTTTTGTGTTCCCAAAATTCATATGTTGAAACCTTCACCCCAATGTAATAGTATTTAGAGATGGAACACTGAAGGGTTAGATAAGGTCCTGAGGGTGGGGCCCTAGTAGATGAAATTGGTGTCCTCATAATATGAGACTCCAGAGAGCTCTGTCTCTCTCCCTGTGTGTACACAGAGAGGTCATGAGAGACACAGTGAGACGGTGGCCACCTTGAATAAGTATATACTAATTAAAATAAATGCTTGAAAAAATAAATGGAAATATAGACAAATTTCCCTTGCATAAGAATTATAAATACTTTATGGAAATCCTCCTTGAAGTGGAGCATAATTTTCTACTCCTTAAAAATAGACTCTGTATATTGACTTTCTTATAGCCGCTAGGGGAATACAGTTCATTTACATAAAAACCTAAAACATACTACCTCAGCCAGGTGTTCAAGACTAACATCAATAGTTCTTATTGATGGTATGTACTCTTGATACCATGTGATGTGAACGACAATTTACATCTTAGTTCTTCCTCCAAAAAACCCAAACCTCAGACTAATCATTAAAAAATAATCAGAGGAATCCTAATTGAGAGACATTCTACCAAATATCTGAACAGTACTCCTCAAAACTGTCAAAATCTTAAAAAATAAGTGAAGTCTAAGAAACTGTCACAGACAAAAGAGCCTAAGAAAAAATGACAACTAAATGTAATTTGATAACCTGGTGGAATCCTAGAACAGTAAAAGGACATTAGGTGAAAACTATGGAAATCTGAATAAAATATGGTCTTTAATTAATAATAATGCATTAATATTGGTTCACTAATTGTGGTAAATAAACTATGCTAATGTAAGCTATTAATAATGTAAATCTACAAGTACTCTAAAGTTAAAAGTTTGCTTAAAAATAATTGCCTACTATGGGAAATAGAATTGGCCAGTTTACTAACAAGGATAAATGACATAACTTATTTTCATTTCTACCAGTAAAATTTAACATTAGGATATTTTAATGACAGAGACCAGTTAAAAGTCAGCTTCATGGCACAGACACGAGGGAGTGGGAGGAGCTAAAACCTGTTGTCAAAGCTCAAAACTGGTTAATGTGGCCCCTAATAAATCCCATAAGTTGGATAAAATATCCCAGGGAAAAGAGACTCAGAGTGAGACATTTTCATGGAATCTTGCCAAATTTAAAATCTTGCCAGGTAAATCTAGCGAGAAATGCATCTTGGCAGTGGTTGGGGGGGAGTGGATTATGTCCATAGACACTGGAAACTGACTGAAATTAAATAGATGAAAATCTTGTCATTTTTTAAGAGCATTGCACCAGCACTCTAAGTTAAATAAACTTAATTGTATTTGAGATTTTAAATTCCTGTTGTGTACTAGCATTTCCAGTTAGTAAATATATCTAGTCAAATTTGGATTTCAGATAAACAACAAATAATTTTTTAGTATAGCAATGTCCTCCACAATATTTGGGACATGCTTATGCTAAAATACTTGTGATTTATCAAAATTCAAGTCAATTTTTTTGATATTTAACTGGTAAACCCATTTGGAGAGCAAACCTTCTAGAGGCAGAAAACAGAATGAAAAAACATTCTGAGCCCCCAGGAAGGGCATATTTTTTAACATCTTCTTCAGATATTTCCATGAAGAAAAATTTAAAAAGAATGTTTCCCACAGAAGCAAAACCCTAGAGCTATCACAAATAAGGGGCGGAGGAGCTACTCTCAGAAAACAACATCCCATCAAGAAATGTATGGTCTCACCATTTTCAGGTGCTCTGCAGCAGTAGCCTTGTGAGGTGTTAGGCCTTCACCTCACTGAGGCAGGTTTGGCCATGTGACTGACTTAGGCCAGTGTCATGCTAATGAAAGTAACTTGTGACATTGCCCAGAAGCAACTTATTCGTCATCACATGGTTCTGCCTTTCCCTTTGCAACCAGATCAGCAATGTCCCTTCAAGGAGCTTGTTCTGTGGCCTGGATTTCATAATGAAGAAAACCCGTGGAGCAGACCAACAGTTACCTACAGCTAACATGTAATGTAATCAAGAAATCACTATTTCAGGGGTGCCAGGGGAGGAAACAAGTCAATAGACTTTGCCTTTAGTGTTGTTTAACATCATGTTTTCATTCATTCATTCATTCATTCATTCATTCATTTATTCCAGTCACACTACACTTTATTACAGCAATAATAGAAGTTTACAATGTAATCCAAATTAAATAGTTTGCACAAGGTCATACAGTAAGACACAATGTGGTTTTAGTTGTTTGTCTCTTAGTATGGGCTTATTGCTGTTCAAGACATTGGGAAGAATAAGTAAGCAAAACAACTTCTGACTTCAAAAAACTAATTGCTTAACAAGGAATATATGTTTTATGTATGTATGTGCACATACGTACATGTGTGTGCACACATGCACACAGACACACTGCATGTTGCTGGAATCTCTGACCTTGAAATCCTTCCCACCATCAGTTTATTACCCCTGCCTCCCACTCCCTCAGGCCACTGCCTTGCAGTCGCCCTTTCCAGCAGGCCTTGGACGCCTCTCCTTTCACACTTAAGGCCCATCAGCGTATTCTCTCTTCTCCAAGAGAAACTCTGCCACCTGTTTTATAGCACGTGTTTGTCATTTCTAATACAAAATAATGGGTTATAAGTTTATAAATATAACTTGGGCCCGATATACTAAGGTTTTTGCCAAGATGGATAAATTTATCCAATAAAAACAAAACAAAAAATAAAGTGTTTTAATCAAATCACTTGGGTTGTAAAGAATAAACATCCATTTAACAGATTCCAACAAAAATAAGCATGGGAAGTTTTTAAAAGGATTTGGAAGAAGTGAATGTGGACTCATGAGAAATAACATCTTAAAATAGCTACATTAGGCTCACATCTTTCTGATCCAAAAAGCTTCTTGTTTCTTGGCATTAGTTCCAATTTTCCCTGCTCACCCTTTGTTTATTCATAGCTTTGGAGGTGGCTTCAATTTATGAATTGGCCAAAAATTTTGTATAACTTGTTCAATCCAGAGCCCTTTGCTCTCTGAACACAGTTTCCATTTCTTATTTCAGATTATTGAGGAGGAATCTGATTGAATATTGACTGGATCTTCTTGGATGAGATGTCTACTCCACTCTAATTACCTAGAACCATTGAGGTGGGATTACCTGGCATGTTGGATATTTCTTCTAAGGGTTTGAAAAAAATAAGTTATGAAAAAATTAGATATGGCAGGCAGATTAAACTGACATGTCCAACACAAAGACATAGCCTCCAAAAGCAACACACACACACACACACACACACACACAGGCACATGTCAGGAGTCTTGACAGCAATAGAGGCACTTACTACTTTTGCTTTGATCTAAATTGTTGATAATTTTAAAATCTTAATTTCTGAGTGAATTATAGGGACAGTTTTCTTTGAGTTTATCTATTTTTTTGTATAGTAAGGATAAAGTAATCAGTTTACTTTTTGTTGTTTAATTGAGTTAATAATATTAGCTGAAAATAAAATCCTATTAGCTAATTTAAGGTAATATCTACACTTAACTTTCTTATTAAGACTGATTAAATAATAGCAAATTTTGTCATAGGCCTCTTATTTTCTGAATTTCAATATAAAATATTACCAATGAATACAAAAATACATTGAAAAGAATTTTCATTTATTAAGAAAACCTCAAATATTTAATGAATACATTTAAATTAATGGTAAACATAAAAAATAAAAATTAAATTCATAACATTTTAAGAGATATTTTGTGAATGAATAAGATGCACCTAAAAATATAAATTTTATAATTATTTTAACCATAGCTCCTATTTTAAAAAGATTATACATATATATATATACACACACACACACACACACACACAATAGAGGCCCAATTCATAAAATTTGTGCAAGAGTAGGCCTTCCTTCCCCCAGCTGCCTGCACCGGCTTCCCTCTGGCACTTGGGACCCAGGCTTCCCTCCGGCCACGGTCAGGCACCCGGGACTCGGGTTTCCCTTGTAGCCTGGACTTGGTCCTGAACATTGTCCGGTCTAAATAGCATATTATGCTTTTATTATATATATGCTAGAGTCCCAGTGCATGAATTCATACATGGGTGGGGTCTATCCGGCCCACCCTGATGGGGGCTAATTGGGCTGGGCAGGCTGGGAGGAGGGACTGTGGGAGGTTGGCTGGCTGGCCCCACCCCTGGTTGAACTCCCAGTTGAATTCCCAGTCAAAATCCCAGTCAAGGGGATAATTTGCATATTAGCCTTTTATTATATAGGATATGACTAGAGGCCCACTGCATGTATTTGTGCAACAGTGGGGTCCCTTCAGCCTTGGCCTGCGCTCCCTCGCAAACCGGGACCCCTCAGGGTATGTCAGATTGCCGGTTTCTGCCCTGGCCTGCAGAGATCAGGCAGAAACCTGCAGTCCCCAAGGAACATAATAATGCAGGAAGCAGCAGGGGGAAGGGGAGGAGCCTGATCCTGGGCCAGGCACTGCAACGCTCCTGCTCATCCTGGTCCTGCTGCACCTGCTGCCATTGCTGCTTGGCAGTTCTGCCGCAGAGGTGGGAGAGACTAAGCACTGTTGTAGCTGCACTCACCAGCCATGAGCCTGGCATCTGGTCTGGCGCCTGTTGGTCAGCTAAGCATCAGTTCCCACTGTGGGAATGCACTGACCACCAGGGGACAGCTCCTGTGTTGGGTGTCTGCCCCCTGGTGGTCAGTGCATGTCATAGTGACCAGTCAAAGGGTTGACCGGTTGAACTGTCAACTAGTCACTTAGGATTTTATATATATATAGTTAGGCACTTTTACATTTCTGTTATCTATTTTGTTGAACATATTATGTACATAAAACATAATGAGAAAATGTAGGTCATGCATTAAACATACTGCCTGGCAAATAATAAGAACTCAACAAATATCTTTTCTTATTATGATCATCATAAATATCTTAATTTAATCTTTAGGCTGCTCTCAATAAGCAGCAACACAAGAAGCCAATTCAAAGTAATATATATGTTTTGCATTGTTTCAATATTGGTTACCAAAATATTAATTTTTTAAAAAATTATAGTTTCTAAAAGATTCTATTAGTAATCTTACAAGTAAGTTCAATTTTTAACATATTTATCTTACATATAATATGCACCCAATTCCAAAAAATTTCCTTAGGTTTGACACAGTCAATTTTCCTATGTTCTCTATTTATTTTTCTTTATGTGTACAAACATAATGAAGCATTTTGGAAAAATCAGTATTTTGGAAAACATTAAGCTTGAGAAGTTTAATAACAGATACAAAGATCATAACTGACAATTTATTACCAAAGATTTATTACTATAGAACCATATATTTTGATCACTTTCTGGTTCTGCTTGATGAGAAATATTTTCTATTTTCTATTTGTGACTGAATTTTATATAAACAAACTAGAAGGCAGGTGCACAAAATTTTGTGCACTCTGGGGGTCCCTCACCCGTGCCTATACCCTGTTGCAGTGTGGGACCCCTCAGATGATGTCCACCCCAGGGGGACCCTCACCCCATGGAGGTTTGACCAGCCTGGGTGAGGGGCTGAAGGGTGTTTTCAGGCTGGCCACACCCCCTTTAGGGTGGGGGGGTCCCCACTGGGGTGCCTGGCCAGTCTGGGTGAGGGGCTGAGGGCCGTTTTCAGGCTGGCTAAGCACCTGGCGACATAAGTTCCCAGCCTCTCCATTTTTTTTTTTTTTAAATTCTGGGATGTATTTCCCTTCTATAATTGAAACTTTGTTGCCTTTAGTAGAGGCCTGCAGAAAGCTTGGCTTCCTCCATTGCAGGGGCAACCCACTCCTGCTCCCTCCAGCTCCGTGGCCACGGCCGGCTAAAAGCAGGTATCTGGGGCTTGTTTAACTTCTATAATTGAAACTTTGTTGCTTTCAGTGGAGCTCAGAGCTGGGCCGCGGCAGGCAGGGAAGCTTGGCTTCCTCCATCACTGGAGAAAGCAAGCCTCCTTCTCGCTCCAGCTCTGTGGCTGCTGGCTGCCATCTTGGTTGGGTTAATTTGCATATAGTTGCTCTGATTGGCTGGTGTGAGTGGCATAAGGCATAGCAAAAGTATGGTCAATTTGCATGTTTTTCTTTTATTAGTATAGGACTAGAAGCCTGGTGCACAAAAATTTGTGCACTTGGGGGGAGGGGGGGTACCTCAGCCCGGCCTGTGCCCTCTCACAGTCTGGGACCCCTCAGGAGATAACGACCTGCTGGCTTAGGCCTGCTCCCGGGTGGCAGAGGGCAGGCCCAATCCCTAGGTGCAGCCCCTGGTCGGGCTCAGAGCAGGGCCGATTGGGGAATTGGGGCGCTGCCCCCTGTAATGCACAGAGCAGGGCGGATTGGGAGGTTGTGATGCCACCCTCAGTCATGCTCAGGGTAGGGCCGATTGGGGGGTTGGGGCACCGCCCTCTGTCACACTCAAGGCAGGGTCGATGGGAAGGTTGCGGCGCCACCCCCTGTCATGCACAGAGCAGGGCCGATCAGGGGTTTGGAGAGCTCCCCCCTGTCATGCACAGAGCAGAGACAATCAGGGGGTTGGGGAGCTCCCCCCTGTCACGCACAAAGCAGGGCTGATCAGGTGTTGGGGCGCCACCCTCTATCACCCACAGAGCAGGGCCAATCAGGGGGTTGGGGCGCCGCCACTGGCACACTCAGGGCAGGGCAGATGGGGAGGTTATGGCTTTACCCCGTCACACACAGAGCAGGGCTCGTGGGGTGTGGGGGTTGGGGCGCCACATCCTGTCACACACAGAGCTGCAGGGCGATCAGGAGGTTGGGGAGCTCCCCCCTATCAGGAACAGAGCAGGGCCGATCAGGGGATTGGGGCACCTTCCCCTATCAAGAACAGAGCAGGGCCAATAGGGAGGTTGTGGCCCCGCCCCCTGTCACACAGAGAGCCACAGGGCGATCAGGGGGTTTGGGCGCTGCCCCCCCTCATGCTGATCCCAGTGCCGGGAGACCTCGTAGCTCCGCTGATCCCGGTGCTGGGAGGCATATTACCCTTTTACTATATAGGATAGAGGCCTGGTGCACGTGTGGTGGCAGGCTGGTTTGCCCTGAAGGGTGTCCTGGATCAGGGTGGGGGTCCCCACTGGGGTGCCTGGCCAGCCTAAGTGAGGGGATGATGGCTGTTTGCAGCTGGTCACACACCCTTCAGTGTGGGGGACCTCACTGGGGTGCCTGGCCAGTCTGGGTGAGGGGCTGAGGGCTGTTTTCAGGCTGGGACTGAAGCTCCCAACTGCTCCTTTTTTTCTTTTTTTTTTTTTTTTATTCTGAACCAGCTTTAGCTCTGAGGCTCCAGCTCTCAGGCCTCCACTCCTGAAATCAGGTATCTGGTTTGTTTAGGTTCTACAATCGAAACTCTATCAACTCCAGGTCTGAGATCCGAGCTAGCTGAAAGCTGGTTTCTGGGGTTTTGTTTAGCTTCTATTTTTGTAACTATGTTTCAAACTGCCAGCTCAGAGGCCTGCAGTGTCAGGCGGGGAACGTTGGAGTCCTCCGTCACTGAAACAAGCAAGCCTCATGTTAGTTTCAAGCTGCCTGGCTGCCGGCCGCCATCTTGGCTGGCAGTTAATTTGCATATCGCCCTGATTAGCCAATGGGAAGGGTAGTGGTTGTACGCCAATTACCATGTTTCTCTTTTATTAGATAGGATATGCTTTTCCTATGGGTAGTTTGATGACATTCAAATTATCTTGATTTTTTCTCAATAATCTGGTCTTATCAATGATACATATACATACACTATTCCAATTTATCAGGAAACATACAAACCTGGAAAGAAGAACCATTTGAGAAATCATATCAAAGTGAAATGCAGTGACATATAAATAAGATATCTGCATCTCCTGAAGAAAAAAAAACTTATAAAAATGAACTTTACTAAGTTATAAAACAGTCAGAATTTTTCTTATCACAACTAAAAATAACCATTCCAAATTTATTTAAAAATGTCAAAGATCCAACCTGTAAAAGTAAAAATTGGGGAAGAATATCTTTTTGTAACCATCTTGAGCTAAACAATTTTCTATCCTATAGAATTAAAAGGCTAATATGCAAATCGACCAAAAGGCAAAACGAGTGGTTGCTATGATGCGCACTGACCACCAGGCGGCAGATGTTCAATGCAGGAGTTGCCCCCTGGTGGTCAGTGCACCAGAAGCCAGGCTCATGGCTGGTGAGTGCAGCTGCAGTGGCGGGAGCCTCTCCCATTGGGAGTGGGCCTAAGCCATCAGTATGACATTTCCCGAGGGCTCCCAGACTGTGAGAGGGTGCAGGCTAGGCTGACGGGCCACTGCCCCTACCTGAATTTCATACACCAGGCCTCTAGTCCTATCTAATAAAAGAGAAACATGGTAATTAGCTGTACCTCCGCTACCCTTCCCATTGGCTAATCAAGGCGATATGCAAATTAACTGCCAGCCAAGATGGCGGCCAGCAGCCAGGCAGCTTGAAGCGAACATGAGACTTGCTTGCTTCAGTGACAGAGGACTCCAATGTTCCCTGCCTGCCTTGCCGGCCTCTGAGCTTGCAGTTTGAAACATTGTTACAAATATAGAAGCTAAACAAAACCCCAGAAACCTGCTTTCAGCCAGCCGGGATCTCAGAGCTGGAGTTGAAAGAGTGTTTCGATTATAGAATCCAAACAAACCAGATACCTGCTTTCAGCAGCCAAGGCCTCAGAGCTGGAGCCAAGCCTCAGAGCTAAAGTTGGCCCAGAATTAAAAAAAGAAAAAAGAAAAAAAGGAGCGGTTGGGAGATTCAGTCACCCACCAGCCTAAAAACAGCCCTCAGCCCCTCACCCATACTCGCCAGGCACCCCAGTGGGGACCCCAACCCTTAAGGGGGTGTGACCAGCTGCAAACAGCCATCATCCTCTCATCCAGGCTGGCCAAGCATCCCATTGGGGACCAACACCCTGATCTAGGACACCCTTCAGGGCAAACCAGCCAGCCCCCACATGTGCACCAGGCCTCTATCCTATATAGTAAAAGGGTAATATGCCTCCCAGCACCGGGATCAGTGGAGCCGCGAGGCCTCCCAGCACCAGGATCAGCGTGACAGGGGGCAGCACCTAAACCCACTGATCACCCTGCGGCTCTGTGTGTGATGGGGGTGGGGCCACAACCTCTCTATCCACTCTGCTCTGTTCATGACAGGGGAAGGTGCCCCAACCCCCTGATCAGCCCTGCTCTGTGCCTGATGGGGGGAGCTCCCCAACCTCCTGATCACCCTGCGGCTCTTTGTGTGACAGGGTGTGGCGCCCCAACTCCCCCTTCCCACGGGCCCTGCTCTGTGTGTGACGAGGTAGAGCCATAACTTCCCCATTGGCCCTGCCCTGAGTTTGATAGGGTGTGGCACCCCAACCCCCTAATCCGCCCTGCTCTGTGTGTGACAGGGTGCAGTGCCCCAACTCCCCTATCGGCCCTACTCTGTGTGTGACAGGGTTCAGAGCCCCAAACCCCCTGATTGGCCCTGCTCTGTGCGTGACAGGGGGCAATGCCCCAACCCCCTAATTGGCCCTGCTCTGTGCATGACAGGGGGTGGCGCTGCAACCCCCAAGTCGGCCCTACCCTGAGCGTTACTGAGGGTGGCATTGCAACCTCCTGATCCGCCCTGCTCTGTGCATGACCGGGGATGGCGCCCCAACTCCCCAATCAGCCCTGCTCTGAGCCCAACCAGGGGCTGCACCTAAGGATTGGGCCTGCCCTCAGCCACCCGGGAGCAGGCCTAATCCAGCAGGTTGTTATCTCCCGAGGGGTCCCAGACTGCGAGAGGGCGCAAGCCTGGCTGAGGAACCTCCCCGCCCCCCTGAGTGCACAAATTTTTGTGCACTGGGCCTCTAGTAGATATATAAAGAGCCAGGGGCCATCACAACCAAACAGACGACTGAACCGATGACTGAATAGGCTGAGTGGGCAACAAGGCCGACAGGGGAGTCAGTGAGAGATGAACAAATGACTGAGCAGCAGGCTGTTTGGGGCAACCAGGCCAGCAGGGGGGTCAGTGAGGGACGACCAAATGACTAAACACCAGGCGGCTTGAGGTGACCAGGCTGGTGGGGGGGCAGTTGGAGGTGACCAGATTGGCAAGGGGATGCAGTTGGAGGTGACCAGGCCGGCAGGGGGGGGCAGTTAGGGGCAATCAAGTCAGCAGGTAGAGGTGGTTAGGGGTGATCAGACTGGCAGGAGGGCCAGTTTGGGGTGATGAGGCAGGCAGGCAGGTGAGCAGTTAGGACCCAGTGGTCCTAGATTTTGAGAGGAATGTCCCCAGGATCGGGCCTAAACCAGCAGTCAGACATCCCCTGAGGGGTCCCAGATTGGAGAGGGTGCAGGCTCGGCTGAGGGGACCTCTCCATGCATGAATTTGTGCACTGGGCCTCGAGTCTTATCTAATAAAAGAGAAACATCCAAATTGACCATACCTCTGCTAAACCCACAAGCCACACTCACAAGCCACGCCCACCAGCCAATCAGGAGAAAATATGCAAATTAACCCAACTAAGATGGCGGTGGCCTTGGAGCTGGATTGTGACCCCGGCAATAGAAGAAGCCAAGCTTCCCACCTGCCCTGCTGGCCCTTAGCTCCGCTCAAGGCTACAAAGTTTCAATTATAGAAGATAAATAAATCCCAGATTCCTTCTTCCAGCCTCAGTGGCCTCCACTCAAGGCAGGGCTGAAAGCCTCGGTTGCCAGGGGCAACCCAGGCTTCCAGGACTTGGGCTCCACTCAGGCTACAAAGTTTCAATTTTAGAAGTTAAATAAATCCTAGATACCTGCTTCTAACCCTTGGCCGTGGCTAGCCTGAAAATGGCCATCAGCCCCTCACCGAGGCTGGCCACACCCCCATGGGGTGAGGGTCCCCACTGGGGGGCTTGGCCAGCCTGCAAACAGCCATCAGCCCCTCACCCAGGCTGGCCAGGCACCCCAGTAGGGCCCCCCACCCTGAAGGAGCTGTGGCCAGCCTGCAAACAGCTGTCAGACCCTCATCCAGGCAGACCAGGCACCCAAGTGGGACCCCCACCCTAATCCATAACACCCTTCAGGGAAAACCAACCAGCCCCCACCCATGCACTAGGCCTCTATCGTATATAGTATAAAGGTAATATGCAAACTGACCCTAACAGCAGAAAGACTGGGAATGACTGGTCATTATGACATCCACTGACCACAAGGGGGCAGATGCTCAATGTAGGAACTGCCCCCTGCTGGTCAGTGCGCTCCCACAGCGGGAGCTCTGCTCAGCCACAAGCCAGACTGCCAGCTGCCAGCACAGTGGTGGTGGTGGGAACCTCTCCCGCCTCCTCATCAGCGCTAAGGATGTCCAACTGCACCTTAGGCCTGCTCCCCGCTGGCAAGCGGACATCCCCTGAGGGCTCCTGGGTTGCCAGAGGTATGTCTGGTGCCAGCTTAGGCCCAATTCCCTGGGGAGTGGGCTTAAGCAAGCAGATGAACATCCCCCGAGGGATCCCAGACTGCGAGAAGGCACAGGTCAGGCTGAGGGACCCACCCCCCCCCCCGCCCCCCGAGTGCACACATTTTTGTGCACAGGCCTCTAGTCTATATAATAAAAGCCTAAGTGACCGTTATGGCAGAACAACTGGAATGACCAGTACTATGATGCACACTGACCATCAGGGGCAGATGCTCACTGCAGAAGCTTCCCCATGGTGGTCAGTGTGCTCACACAGGGGGAGTGGATGCTCAGCCAGAAGCCAGGCTCATGGCTGGCAAGTGCAGAGGTGGTGGCGGGAGCCTCTCTGGCCTCCACGGCAGTGCTAAGGTGCTGCGAGTCGAGCGGTCAGGAGCCTTCCACTAAGTAGCAGTGAATCAAGTGGTAAGGAGTGAACAGGTGGGCGGTAAGGAGCGAGGGATCCCGGATTGTGAGAGAGATGTCCGACTCCTGGCTTAGGGGGGTTTGGGCTAAGGTAGCAGGCAAACATCTCCCTGGACTGTGAGAGGGCGCAGGCGGGGCTGATGGACCATCCCCCCAGTGCACAAATTATGTGCACCAGGCCTCTAGTAAGCTTATAATGGCAAATTTCTGGCAAAGGATAACATGATATATCAACAACTACATTTCAATCAGAGAATTGGTCTTCAAGAATGCTGGAATGCCAGAGGATGATGTTCAAAGTAAATGTAATGAGGATTATCTAAGAGAAAGAAGTCAGATTGTATATTGATTATCAACACTAAACATGTAAATATCTATATAATGATAGAGGGCACAATTCACCTTTAAATCAATAATTTAAAATTAATGCTAGGCAATTAGAATTAATAGACTTAATTTTAATTTCTGCAGAAATTTAAAGCAATTCAAAGAAATTATCTTTCAGAGGTGGGAGCCACACAAAAGACTAAACCTCAGTCAAACAAATCCATTCAAGGGAAACAGTATTCAAAACCACTCGTAATTGCATAACTTCTTCATTTGTTTAAGTCATCAACTCTTTCATTATTTTAACACAGGTGTTAAAAGGAATTCTCAATTACTGTCAAACTACCAGATCAAAAGGCTAGAGATAGAATGATAAAGTTTCTGAGAAACTTGGAAATACTGATTCTTTTATGAAGAAAAATTCTTGAGGACTTTGTTTTTTATTTTCTTTCTTATGAATCACTAAGATTTTCATTGAAATTTATATCATGTCAAAAGTAAAAAAAAACAAAATGGCACAGTATATTTTTGCACATCATAACTTTCATGGATTAAACATCTATCTTTCTTGCTAAAGGAAGGGAAGAAAATAGACACTACCTTCATAATTCTTAACTTTTTCTTCATGAGATTGTATTGAAAAGACTATAGAGAAGTCTGTAGAGATGGATGATAATATGAAAGGATAAGGGCTTCAAATATTTTGATTTATGATAAAAGTAATCATTTAGTCAAGTTTCACCACCCAATTCTTGGTAAACAAAGTATTTTCAGGCATAGCTCTAATAAATTTTAGTTGAAAGAGTCTTCCTTGATTTGCTAAGTTTTCCATCTTGTTCCAAATGACTGAAAACCATACAAAGAACTAATTCTCTTTCTTAGTCACAGATCTGGAGAAAAAGTATAATAGAAAGTATTTGGAGCTGGATGTTGGTATGTGTGACTAGTATATACTAGAGGCCTGATGCACAAAATGCATGCAAGGGGCTCGGCCCTCACAACCCCAGCTGCCTTGGCCCTCACAGCCCTGGCTTTGTCCAGAAGGTTGTCTGGAAGGTCATTTGGCTATCTGGTCTAATTAGCATATTACTCTTTTTTTAATTAGGTGTGTAAATAACACTATTTAAATGAAAAGAATATTCCATCAGCCAATTGGTTTGAATTATTTAAATACATTACACCCCCTGGCTTGTGTACTCAGTGGTTGAGCATCAACCCATGAACCAAGAGGTGACCAGATTGATTCCTGGTCAGTGCACATGGCCAGGTTGCAGGCTTGATCCCAAGTATGGGGCGTGCAGGAGACAGCCAATTGTTTCTATCTTTCTTTCCCTCTCCCTTCTTCTCTAAAATATAATATATATTTATTTAAAATATAAAATATATATTTAAATACATTACACTGTGTCAGCCTCTTGGTAATTATACCAATTAGATTAGAGAATGATTTATCAGGGTCCAATTAAGTGAATTTTACATTTCCTGGGACTTTAAAAAAAAGTTTAATTTAGACAAACCAAACAACTTCTATGTTTATGGGTACTTTAGTTGACTCTTGATCTTGCAACATGACAATGTAATCAAGTGTTTCTTACTCCATATATTAGAAATATAGCTAGCTAGGGACATACTTTATTTATTCAGTTTGCTCTGCTATTTGAATTTTAAACTAAAAAACTTTAACCAAAATATTGGCTTGGAATCGGGCTTTTAATTTTGTCAAAAAACTAATTTTAGTGAACATTTTCCATTTAGCAGATACAAGAATTTAAAGGTTAATTAATTTAATGATTCTTGGGTTAGTAGACATGTAATTATAGTTTATTAGAAATGTATGATTTTTTTTCTAGTGACACATTTTTTAGAAAATTAGGAACATTGAGTTAAGAATTAACTGATATTTAATAATAGTGGAAATTCAAATTCTTTTAATAAAAGTATTGCTAAAATCATTTTAGTCATAAAAGTCTCTGACACTGTTTTTTAGATTATAAAATTGAAAATAATGAGAGAATGTTTCTAAAATGGTTTTCTAATATCAATAAAACGGGGGGGTGTTAATTAAACAACTATTTTAATTAGCTTATGAAGAGAAGGATAAGAAATTCTACCTATCTACTCTATGAGTGACTCTATCTAGTCAACCATTCAACATTGTGCAAAGATGCTGTAGAGTACATAGCTTTTAACAACACATCTTCCCATTTATTTTTGTTTAACTGACATTTACAGCATTATAATTATACTAGGGGCCCGGTGCACGAAATTCATGCACTGGGTGTGTGTGTGGGGGGGAGTGTCCCTCAGCCCAGCCTGCCCCCTCTCACATACTGGGAGCCCTCAGGCGTTGACCCCCATCACCCTCCAATCGCAGGATCGGCCCCTTGCCCAGGCCTGACGCCTCTGGCTGAGGCGTCCGGCCCAGGCAGCGGGGACCCGCAGCTGCAGCGGCCCCACGATCGTGGGCTTCGCTTTAGGCCCAGGCAAGGGACCCCTAGCTCCTGGGACTGCCAGCTTCGACCGTGCCCAGCTCCCATCTCTGGCTCCACCCCTACTTCCTGCTATCACTGGCCAGGGCGGAAAAGGCACCTGATTCTCCGATCATGGCTGGGGGGCAGGGCAAAGGCGGCCCTGGGGCCGCCTTTGCCCTGCCCCCCAGCCCTTAGCTCCCCCCTGGGTTTCCGATCACTGTCAGTGGCAGGGGGCTTCTTCCTGCTTTCCCTTTCGCCTCCCTGCATTGTGCCTACATATGCAAATTAACCGCCATCTTGTTGGCAGTTAACTGCCAATCTTAGTTGGCAGTTAATTTGCATATAGCCCTGATTAGCCAATGAAAAGGGTAGCTCGTACACCAATTACCATTTTTCTCTTTTATTAGTGTTGATAGTAATAAAAATAAGAACCATGAACAGTTCTGAGACAGAACAATTTTGCTGAAAATTTTTCAAGTCATTCTCCCATGGCAAGAATCTATACACACGAATGTTTTCACTGAGTCGCTTGAAATGTTGAAGTTGGTCAAAGTAATTTCTCAGATTGTTTTAAGTAAAAATGTGCCTGATAAGTAGTTGCTTGAGTGATTGCTTTATACTCCAAACTAGAGGCCCGGTACACTAAATTCATGTACAGGAGTGGGGGGCGGGTGGCCCTCAGCCCGACCTGCACCCTCTCTCAATCCGGGACCCTTCAGGGGATGTCCGACTGCCAGTTTAGGCCTGATTGGGCCTAAACTGGCAGCCAAACATCCCTCTCACAATCCAGGACTACTGGCTCTTAACCGCTGGCCTCCTGATCACCCCTAACAACTCGCCTGCCTGCCTGATCACCCCTGCTTGCCTGCCTGCCTGATCACCCCTAACTGCTCGCCTGCCTGGCTGATCGCCCCTAACCACCTCTGCCTTGGCCCCCGCCACCAAGGCTTTGCCTGGAAGGATATCCGGGATGATGTCCAGAAGGTCATTCTTCTGTCCGGTCTAATTAGCATATTATGCTTTTATTATTATAGATATCAGTTTTTACAATTACGCAAATTAACACTAATTAATGTAATGGTTTTACTGAGCGTACAATATATTGCCAAAATGTATTCTGATAGTGTAGAGGAGTTTTAGGCATTTGTCCAATCCAATAAAGTAATACTCACAGTTTTGAAAGAAGTGAGAAAAATAATTGAAATCTTACCCAGCCAGTGTTGCTCATAAACCAGGAGGTCAAGTTTCCATTCCTGGTCAGGACACATGCCCAGGTTTCAGGCTCAATCCCCAGTAGGGGGCATGCAGGAGGTAACCAATCAATGATGCTCTCTCATCATTGATGTTTCTATCTTTCCTTCCCCGTTCTCTCTCTGAAATCAATAAAAACATATTTTTTTAAAAAAATAATTGAAATCTTGATTGAATTAGAAGAGAAATACATGTTGAGTAGATATGAGAGGTGATCTTTGACTAGATGAGTGGTACCCTAATTGAAAACATATGTTTTATGAATTGAGTTGGAAGAGCTTAACATGCATCATATTAACTGATGAAATATTAAAAAAATAACTGTAGTACAAGAACCAAAATAATCAAATAAGTAATTTCAGATCTGGAAGTTAAGCAGCCAATTAATCAATTCTAAATTGTATACAGGCAAATTAGTTTGTTTGCAACAGTTAGAATGAACCTATTATGTTTAATTACAGTCCTTATAAACATTTCTTCCTGTAACTGTTTATTTTTATGAGCTATACTCCCAAGAATACCCTTAGAAATCAATATACTCAATATCCAAAGGAGAAAAGACTTGCTAGTTTTTACTTATTTATTTAATTTTTTAAAAATATATTTTATTGATTTTTTTTTTTTTACAGAAAGGAGGGGAGAGGGATAGAGAGTTAGAAACATCGATGAGAGAGAAACATTGATCAGCTGCCTCCTGCACACTCTCTACTGGGGATGTGCCTGCAACCAAGGTACATGCCCTTGACCAGAATCGAACCTGAGACCCTTCAGTCCTCAGGCCAACACTCTATCCACTGAGCCAAACCGGTTAGGACAAGACTTGTTAGTTTTTAATCAATTTAATGCAGTTTAACATATACTTGAGGATCTCCTATGTACAAAATATTGTCCTAAAGACTTGAGAAAGTATAAATATGAGCATGAAGTACTTCTTACTCACAGCAGTTTAAAACCCAATAATTTGGATAGAAAAAGTTCACATGTGAATGAATTATATTATGGAATAAGATGAGTAGTGCCAAACAACAAAATTTTGAAAAATGGTGAGTAAAGAGCATATGGGCCAGACTTGTTGATGTGTAGTGCAAGTGGTGGAAAGAGGTGGAAATAAGGCAGAAAGTTGTGGGTCTAAATACCATGTCACTTTTTCTGGCTAGTGCTTCTCAACATGGTATTTATTTCCATATATATCTCTCTCCATGTATTAATATATATAATAGTATATATATATTATGGATATATATAATAATAAAAGCATAATATGGTAATTAGACCAGATGTCCTTCCAGACGACCTTCCAGACAAAGCCGCGGCTGTGGGCGGCCGAGCCCCTTACACAAACTTTGTGCATTGGGCCTCTGGTATCCTATATAATAAAAGGCTAATATGCAAATAGATCGAACGGCAGAACAACCAAACAACCGGTTGTTATGACATGCTCTGATCACTAGAGGATGCGCACGGAACATGGCAGGTGTTGGAACATGTGGGTCTTAGGTGTGGCAGGATGGTGGAGCAGGTGAGCAGGGGCACCAGACCAAGGTCGGTTGCTGTCATCAGGTGAGCCTCTGGTGGTTACTGAAAATTCTTTGCCCCCACACACTGTGGTTCTGCCTAGCACTCACACCTGCTGCTGCCCCTGGCCCCGCTCGCATCTGCTGCTGACTCCAGAGCTGCCACTTACACCTGCTGCCAGTGCCCGGTACCAGTCCCAATCGCTTGGTGCCATCAGCAGGTGGGAGCTGCACTGCTGGCCCCGATTGCCCCTGAGGGTTTCTCCACCTCCCCCTGCTTCTGAGGGACAATTGGGGCAGCAGTCGCTGCTCACACCCACTGAGAGTGCTGGCCCCACTTGCACATGCTGCTGGCGCTGGACCCAATTGCTCTGCACCATCAGCAGGTGCAAGCGGGGCCGGTGCCGTCAGTGTGTGGGAGCAGCGGCGGCAGGAGTGGGGCTGCCTGCAGACAGGGGACCTGGGGCCACGGCAGGAGAGGATGGGCAGGGGCATGGAGGATGGGCCAAGACCTGCCCCTGTGTCCACTGCAGCCTTGCTGCCCACAGTTCCTTTTAGGGTGCACGAATTCGGGTACTGGGCCCCTACTATATGTATACCAGGTGTACTGGTTAATAGTGCATATTTTTTTCAATAGATGGAATTACACATATGTTGATATATATGCGATTTGATATATATGTTATTTTGTTGTATTGACAGCAAGCTTCAAAACGTCGTATGTCAAATTTGCACAAGGTATTAACATCATAGATATTTTTATGCTTAAAAATGTTGAATTTCGTGCCAAAAAAAGAGCATTTGCGGGAAGTTTTAATTCATTACTTTATTTTGAAGAAAAAGTTACCGTATACTTCAGGAAGCTTATGGTGAACATGCTCCATCTCAAGATACTTGTGAACGCTGGTTTAAATGCTTTAAAAGTGATGATTTCGATGTGTAAGACAAAGAACGTCCAGGTCAACTGAAAAAGTTTGAAGACAACAATTACAAGCATAATTGAATGAAGATGCATGTCAAACTCAAAAACAACTTGCAGAAAGATTAAACGTTGCTCAGCAAACAATTTCCAATCATTTACAAGCAATGGGAGTATTTTAAAGAAACTGAAACTGTCAATACTGATCGCTGCCAACAACAAATAACCAATTTGAACTACGCTTTGATCTGGAAATGACCAGAATGTGTGAGAAGACATGGCAAAGTAATTTTGCTTCATGATAATGCACCATCACACACTTCAAAACCAGTTAAAGACACGTTAAAAGATCTTGGCTGGGAAGTATTTACCCACCCACTGTATTCACCAGACCTTGCTCCTTCAGATTACCACTTGTTCGGATCGATGGCACAAACGCTTTCTGAGCAGCACTTTAAAACATATGAAGAAGTGGAAAATTGGGTCTCTGAATGGTTTGCTTCAAAACAAGAAAAGTTCTTTTGGGATGGTATCCACAAATTACCTGAAAGATGGGGGAAATGTGTAGCTAGTGATAGATATTACTTTGAATAAAGCACTTTTGATGTTTCTCTTGAAATTATAGTGTTTTCTTTGATTACAAAATCCACCATTATTAACCGGAACACCTAGTATATATATATATGACACTCTTAGAGTAGCCAAATTTCTTACATGGCAGCTAAAGATTGCCATAGCAAGTGTTATAAAAGAAACCAAAGTCACATGGCCTTTTCTAACCTAAACTCAGAAGTCCCAAAGTTTCACTTCCACTAAGATGTATTTGTAGAGGGAGTCATAATGTTCCTCATAAGCTTAAGGGAACAGGTATATACTACTCCACATGATTATGGAGATAGTAGGTAGGGTCAAAGCTTGTACAGATGTGCTTTAAAACTACTGCTGTCTGCCCCCCTGCTAAAAATTACTGAGAATTTTCTTACATGCAAAACACACTCACCCTTTCCTGGGAACCTTATAAAAGTCCTATGTATTATTCCATCAGTTTCCTGTCACCTAATAGGACCATTACATATTTAGTAAATTTAATTGAATTTTTAATAAAAATTGATGTTTATGCTAATCAAGGATTTGAAATTCTTTTCAGCTCATAGGTACAAAATTGGATTGGGCTGAGTATATTATCAATGTTAATTGCTCCATATTTTTGGCAGTATAATTCTTTGAAAATTGATATTTCACAGTAGTAGACTGCCAAATATAAAATTTTGGCTATTCAATATATATCACTACTATGTTTAGATTGTTACATTTGAGGGAGTTGAGTAATATATTTTCTTTTCAGAGATACATATAGCAAAATTGAGAGTTGTGAGGTTGAGCAGTTACCATTTTTCATAAGCTCTTTATAAATTATTTTAGTTTCAGCAACAAAGAAATAACTATAGGAAAAATTTATTTTTCCATCATAAAGAATATACAGGCTGCTGAATAAATATTTAGAGGGTAAATATTTTTGTGACAAGAAATTATCATTTTAAAATGAATTATTGTTGGGACTAGATTAAATGGATTTTTAAATTGGGAAATAAAACACAGTAATAAAGCTCTTTACATTTTTTAAAAGTGTGATTTGACTTTCACCTAAGTAACTGCTATTTATATACCTGTTTGCTACTACTAATTACTTTATAAAGTTCAATTACTATAATGGCTAAAGATCACAGTCATTGTGTAACTCAGCTGAAAACTCTGGTAGCTGTGATGCGACCACATTTGTGAGGAAGCTTATTTGCATTTGCAAATCTCAACAACTGCTTGAGTATCTGCTTTCTAGCAATTAGGCAGCTGCTACTTAAAATCAACAGTGGTAAACTCTGGTTGTGTTTGGTTTGGAAACGGAGTGCCTGCATTCTTGTGCAGCTTCCTGCTACTTTGCAGTGTATTAATGAAGCCACTTTGCTTCATGATGCTGTATCACCTCTACTTGGCATCTTTTCCTCCTCAGCTGGCTAGCGCATGACTTCATCTATTTGCTTTTCATCCTTTGTCCTATTCACAGGCTGTGGCTTTGAATAGTTTCAAATTTCCCTTGTCAAGAGTTAATTTGTGGTCTTTGAAATGTACAGCTATGGGGTCTGGCCTGGGTGAAATACGTTGGGTAATTTATTACCAAAAGTAATGTGTGAAATATTTAGAGGTTCTGTTTGAATTTCCTCAACAGTTGGGGAATTCCGTTCCATGAAAGGTATGAGCTCTCTATGGTGAAAACTGGCCGGCAAGTGGAAATTAAGGAGCTGAAAAGATAACTGCAGTTATACTGGCTTCTAAACAAGTAAAACAATCATGTTTGAGTGATGAGTTGTATCTTACCATGTGCTAATAGCTGAGATATGTATAAAACACTTGTATCAAATCTCTTGTATGTATTACCTTTGGGACTTTATGGTTCATACTTAATTCCAGTTTTGCTTTGTTTTGGTATTACATGAGATTTATTAGCCTAAAATTGTGTTTTAGAGATAGAGTAGGAAAATTGGCTGAGAATAAATAAAAATGAATGCAACTGGAATAATGCTTTAAAGTTTTCAAAGGTGCCATGCTGTTTCATACCAGTATACCTTTGCACATGTCAATTTGTCTAAAATTTATTCATCTAAAATTTACTCCTTTCTACCCAGACTGTCATCCACCCTAGGAAATTCTGCATTTCCTTCTTTCTGCACAAACTTCACCTGAATCTCCCAGGCAAAGTGAAAGAGTTCCTCCTTCCTCCTTGATCCCATTGTATTTTGCCTATGGGAGGCAGGATGGTACATGCCATGGAATTAATTAGGTTCAAGGGCTTCAGTAGCATGATACATTTTCATCTTCACAACTTTCTAACTTTGTTAAGTATATATCTGAAGAGACAATATTGTATTTTCTCACCAATTCTCACACATTGACATAATTAGGCTAAGTACACAAATATTTCTAAATACATTGCCTTGAAGGTATGTTTCAAAATAGCTCCTAATTATATATATATATATATATATATATATATATATATATATATATATATATATTTAAAGTTTCATTGATTTCAGAGAAGAAGGGAGAGGGAGAGATACAAACATCAATGATGAGAGAGAATCATTGATTGGCTGCCTCCTGCCCTGAACAGGAATCCAACCGTGAACTCCTGATTCATAGGTCAGTGCTCAACCACTGAGCCACACAGGCCTGGGAATTCATTGCACTTTAATTTAGGATGTGATATTATTACTGTGTTGCTCTACAGCCTTTCAGTTATATCTTCTGAAATATTTTTATACCTCTATTTCTCTATCACCTAAAGTCTTATCACTTCTTCTAGATCTTCACCCTCTTTCCCTAAAGCTGCCATATAAGCTTCCTTAAAAATAGTGAGAGCTGCACTGAGAGGAAGACAATTTCTTTTCTGCCATCAACCCTGGAAGTAGTTATCATTGGAATAGTTTGGATTTGCTCTATTACAAAACTACAGTCTTATTCCCAACCTAGCAAAATGAGATGCTATTTACTGACAGAAAAACCTTTAAAAATATAGAGAGACATGGAAGCATACAACAGACTGATGAATCTCAGAAGGCAGGAGGGGGACAACAGGAAGAAAACTAAAAAACTTATATGCAACCTGGCCAGCGTGGCTGTGTCGACCTATGAATTAGGAGGTCTCGGTGCAATTCCTGGTCAGGGAACATGCTGGGCTGCATACTTGATAACCAGCGTGGGTGTGCAGGAGGCAGCCAATCAATGGTTCTCTCTCATCACTGATGTTTCTATCTCTCCCTCTCTTTCCCTTCCTTTCTGAAATCAATAAAAGTATATTCTAAAAAAAAAAAAATCCTATGTAATAAAGAGGCAATATGCAAATTGCTCCTCACACCCTCGCACAAGATGGCCGCCCCCATGTGGTCAAAATTGGAGGCCCCCAGGTGGTCACAAGATGGCTGGCAGGGGAGGGCAGTTGTGGGCAATCAGACCAGCAAGTGAGAGCAATTAGGGGCAACCATGCCAGCAGGAGAAGGCAGTTGGGGCGACCGGGCCTGGAGGGGAGGACAGTTAGGTGCGACCAGGCCTGAAGGGGAGGGCAGTTGGGGGCGACTGGGCCGGCAGGAGAGGGCAGTTGGAGGCGATTGGGCTGGCAGCGGAGCAGTTAGGCATCAATCAGACTGGCAGGGGAGCGGTTAGGGGGTGATCACGCTGGCAGGCAGGTGAGCGGTTGGGAGCCAGCAGTCTCGGATTGTGAGAGGAATGTCTGACTGCCAGTTTAGGCCCAATCACAACAGAGATCAGGCCTAAACCGGCAGTCATACATCCCCTGAGGGGTCTCAGATTAGAGAGGGTGCAGGCTGGGCTGAGGGACATCCCCCACCCAGTGCATGAATTTCATGCACCAGGCCTCTAGTATGTATATATGCACAACCCATGGACATAGACCATAGTGCAATGAGCCTGCAGGGGATAGGTACAGGGTGGAGGGGGTTAATGGGGGATAAAGGGGAACACGGTAATACTTTCAACAATAAATATAAATTTTTAAAAATATGGAATGTACAGACTCATCCTACATATTTGATTATATCAATGTCTATAGTTATTCTCCTAGTACAAAGTCAATAGAACTTTAAGAATTTTTAAAAATGGTATATGTTTGTTTCTCATTGTGCAGACATTATATCACAGTGGTTATTGTAAAAGTAAATACTACTTTTCAGATTCTTAGAATTGCCTTAGGTTTGGTGACTTTGATGGTTTGCAGACATAGGCTATTCAAAGTATTTTAATTCTCCACATTTTTTAAGGGTAGAGATGTAGGCTTATCTTGGGACAATGTCCATAGTCACTGTAAAATTATTCACTCCAAATATTCTTCTACTATTGCTCAAGCTAGAGATTGGTGCAATATTAAGAGTTGAATAATTGAAAAGTATTGTGTAGTGTGCTTTAAAGGTCAATAAACTTGATTTGGAAGAGGTTTTCTGAGTTCAAAGATTAAAAACCTTCCACTAATAATCCCATGATAATTAAACCATAACATTTACATTTGGCATATAAGTAATTCAATTCAACTAGAAAATCATAAAAAATGAGAAAGTAACTTTTAGGTATTTTTTAACCAAATTGTCTCTACTTCCTATATTTACCAATAGCTGCAATTTGAAAAGTATCTAATTTAGAAATATGTCTAATTTATTTTAATCAATTATGATTTAATCGTTTAAGCCATGATTTAAAAAAAAAAAAGAGAGAGAGAAGACTGGGACTGATTGGCTAATGACTTTGTGTTGGCCATCATTTATGCTAATGTGAAATTAACTGAAATTGAGATAAGCACCAGAAACAAAACAATGACCCTCATTAACAGATAATTTAGAGCATTCAGGAACAGGGGAAATGGTCTTGGGTAGTTAGAAAAGCAAAGTAAAAAGCCAAAATTATCACTCTAACTGGAGTCACAACCAGCCTTTCTATAAATTTTAAAAAATCTGAATTTTCTCAAAAGTTTAAAATATCCTTATAGCATGAAGCATTAACCTTTACGTGTTTTTGTGTGTGTGCATAGGTGTGTAAATCTGATCTTTCATTGGAATGCTGGTGGGTGTTTGGCTCCACTGTTTCCACGTACTTAACCCTGGTACCTGCCACATTAACTCACCTGCATGATCTCCATCCTTCACAGCATCTGGAAGAGGAAAGAACTCATGGAAGCTTTACCTAATCTGGTGTTTATAGGAGTAACCACAGCAGATTGCTATAGTAAAAGCGTTGGGAGATAGAGAAATAGGTAACATTGTGCGGCTAAGCATGTGCACATCTCACAGAAGTGTTTTAATTAACCACAGTGCTGTACCTCCGAGTAGGAGTGCTTTGGTTTATCCTGATACATAAGGCTCTTTCAGCAGTTAAGATACCTCCCTCTATGTTTCCTCATCTTCTAAGTGTTTTTGAACTATTGAAAGTGACTGGAGAATAGACATGCCAAGTTGTCTGTATGAAAGATAAGCAAAGACTTGGTGCACGAGTACCATCATTCTGCACAAACTGCAAGTGGCATGCTGTTGATGTAACGGTAGACAGGGCCAAAAGGAATAGCCAGTATGGAGGTAAGAACAAAAATTACACATTGGCACCCTGGCAAGTGTTGCTCAAAGGTTAGAGTGTCATCCTGAGCACCAAAGGGTCATGGGTTTGATTCCCAGTCAAGGGCAGGTACCTGAGTTGCAGGTTTGCTCCCAGCCTCTCTGTCTGGGTGTGTGCTGGGAGGCAACCAGTCAGTGTGTAACTCTCACATCGATGTTTTTCTCTCTCCATGCCTCCCTTCCTTCCACTCTCTCTGAAAAAGCAATGGAAAAAATATCCTCTGTTGAAGATTAACCACAAAAATCAGACATTGGCTTGGTTTCCGCCATTAGTAAGGCTCCCATCCAATGCCCTCACACAGCCCCTGTACTGGCACCAAAAGCATCCCTGAGCTCTTTCAGTTCTGACCTCCCATTGCCATCAGCCACAACTCATTTCCTTTCCCCTGGAGTATCAGTATTCTAGCAGCCTCCTCCTCCTCATTCTCCCACACTGTCCTCAGCCTTGGTGATATTCTGTTTCTTATTCCTTCTGGAACGGGGGGTGAATGTCAGTGTAAATCCCTCAGGTTTCCCAATTTTATTTTTAATTCTTAATTATTGATTATTTTCATTAACTGTTTCAGCCTTACTACAGAGGCAATGTGAATGCTTTTGCTAAACTAAGGGTAAATTACTTAGCAGGTTGAAGAAAAGCATAATTATTAATATGCAATATACTAGTATTATATAGTTATCCTAGGACATGGGACACCTTTTATTCTGAGGATAATGATATGCCATTAAAGTGTTTTTAAAAGGGAGGAAAGAAAAACAACAATGATTTGATTCTTAGAAAGTTCCCTTTGCCTAAATTATAAAGGGTGAGTGGTGGTCAAGGCAGACGAAAGAAGAGGAAATGTTGCTCGAACAAGAAGAGAAGAGAAGGTCCACTATGAAGGCAATAATAGACAGGATGGAGAGGTATATTACACTATAACATTTCTTCTCTATTAACTCTCCTACACTACAGATATTTTAAGGAATCCTTAAGGCTACTCTCTTTGGAAACAAAGAAAACAATAAGAATAGCAAACAAGAATTAAGATGATGTACCAGTGTTTCAGATATAAGCATCAGAGTGGCAGTATCATTGTTAGATAGAAAATACAAGGGGGGAAAGTAGCCTATTTGACAAAAATTGTTATAAGCTCAATTTTGGAAAAATTGAGCTTGTGCAGGTGAAGATTATATAGTTCAGCAGAGGACCTGGACTATAAATTCATCCTTGGACATCACATACATTCGTATAATAGTTGGTGCTCTGGATGACAATGATATGAGCATGGGAAAGCTTATTGATCAAACAGAAAGCCAGTGACAGAACATTTCTTCTCTCTTACCATCTGAACAAAATTAGAAGTGTCATTGATTAAATTAACCTTCTCTACATTCCTCAGTCTACTCCATTGGGAATTAGGAAGGAAGACCTTTTCTTGATCCACAGCTGTCTGTGAGGGATTCTTTACAACAATAATTATGAGAACTAGTCAGATGGATTAAAATAAGAAATGTGATCAAACGAAATGTGGGGCTTTACTTGAGTTCAAACTTTTATAGGTCTATTGATGTGGTCAAATATAAATTGACAATGTGGACAGTGGGGCTTTTATCAAAGTGTAATAACAAAATGTGGATGAATCATGTGTAGTGTACATTTGAAGTTATCAGATAGAGAATTAAAGCATAATTGAAAATTTGGATAAATATGTCATACTTTAAATATAAGAGATGCATATTTGTCTAAATATTTTTATTCCCAATTATTGCATTCACTTAATACAATTTTATTCCAAATAAAAAATAAAATACTTTTTAAGAAACTTGAGATTATAATTTAAAAATTATGTTAAACATGTCAGGAAAGTTATTTTTAAACATAAAATGAAGAGTTAGCCAAGACCTATCAGGCATTATATATGTTACAAAGCCATAATATTTAAATAGTATAACACAATGAGATAAATATAGATAAATAACACAGAATAAACTGATGGGGATTAGATCTTATCTGCCATGAGAAGTACATGTCATAGAGACATCACAAACCAAGGAACAAGGAAAGGGCTATTTAATAAAACTGTTTTGGTAATCAGTTTTCTACTTAGAAGATAATGAACTCACCTTATATATTATACCAAAATAACATATGAAATGCAAACAAGTAAACATGAATTTGGGATGAAATAAAAAGAATAATTCATTAAATCCATTGAGCTAACAATATTTTTATAAACCTAAATATGATACAATATGTATCATATGTTTGAGGTACAATTAGAAACTTATACAATTAGAAACCTATTCAAGAAAATATGAGATTAATAATACAATTAAAAGGGTCACAGTAAGAGAGTATTAATATTAATAATATATAAAAGTTCTACATAATCAGTTTAAGAATTCAAGTAATCTTACTAAATAAGCAACCAAAGCATATGACTAGATGTTTAAAGAAAGAGAACATACAAATGGTTAATGAACATATGGGGAAATTCTGATCAATATTCAAAAAGCAAATGCATTCAAATATAAATTTTAATTCTACCTAAATTAAATATGTAAAACTATAGTGCAGAATTAAAAAATTATGTTCAAATGTAATGTAATAAAATTATTTCAGAAACAATTTGCAACAATTAGGAAAATTTAAAATACTTATGCAATATAATCTGATAACTATTGAGCCAATTTCTTATACTATATCTATCTATCTATCTATCATCATCTATTGCCTTCTCTTTCTCTGGAGAACCTTGACTAATACACAAGCTGATTGTTTATGATAAGAGCCTGATTGAGTAATGTACAATATATAAGTTTAGTGAGATCCTATGAAGCTATTAAATATTGTTTAAGAAGTGTTACCTCCTGGAAAAAGTATGCTTCATTTTCATAAGTAAAATGGAAAGGTTTAGGGTTGTAAATTCACTCTTAAAGTAAATTATATAAATATAGCAAACTGAGAGGTGAGTTTATAAAAAAAACAACACTTGATTTACTATCAGCTATTGAAAATATGGGTGGTATTTTAAAACTTAAAATATGTTTCCAGACTTTTCAGAAATAAGTATATATTAATTTTAAAATTTAAAAAAATCACTTTATCTTTAAACAGAGGGGATTTATTAACCAGCTAAAACGATTAAGTAAACTTGACAAAATGTATGTCTTTTTAAGCCCTGAATAGAGCACAGAAATCCTCAATGGGGACTCACACATCAGTACACACACATGCCTTCTGCTATCCAGATACGCTCATTGACAAATAGAAAGCACTGGCCCATTTGACTGCTAATGCTTTCACAGGTTCTGGTGTACTAAAACTTCATTTAAATGCCATCACTTAAGCACGATGGGGGCACATTAAAGGCTAAAATGTCAAGAAATCACTTCTCTTGGCATAAAGCGGCTCCTAGGCAAGAAACACCCCAAAAGGCGGCGGGATGGCTCATTATACACATTTTTTTTTACTAGAATGTGTCCCAATTTGCTCCTTTAGTGTACAATATGTGACATCCTTGCACACAGATGCTCACACTCACATAATTTTTTTTTTCTCTAGCAAAGAGAAGCATGAAATATCACTAAGAAAAATTTTTTTTTCTTTTTTATTAAATCTTTATTGTTCAGATTATTACATTTGTTCCTCTTTTTCCCCCCCCATAACTCCCCTCCTCCCAGTTCCCGCCCCACCCTCTGCCCTCACTCCCCACCCACTGTCCTCATCCATAGGTGCACGATTTTTGTCCAGTCTCTTCCCGAATCTCCCACACCCTTTTCCCCCCCAAGAATAGTCAGTCCATTCCCTTTCTATGTCCCTGATTCTATTATAATCACCAGTTCATTCTGTTCATCAGATTATTTATTCACTTGATTCTTAGATTCACTTGTTGATAGATGCATATTTGTTGTTCATAATTTGTATCTTTAGCTTTTTCTTCCTCCTCCTCTTCTTAAAGGATACCTTTCAGCATTTCATATAATCCTGGTTTGGTGGTGATGAACTCCTTTAGCTTTTCCTTATCTGTGAAGCTCTTTATCTGACCTTCAATTCTGAACGATAGCTTTGCTGGATAAAGTAATCTTGGTTGTAGGTTCTTGGTATTCATCACTTTGAATATTTCTTGCCATTCCCTTCTGGCCTGCAAAGTTTCTGTTGAGAAATCAGCTGACAATCGTATGGGTATTCCCTTGTAGGTAACTTGGTTTCTTTCTCTTGCTGCTTTTAAGATTCTCTCTTTGTCTTTTGCTCTTGGCATTTTAATTATGATGTGTCTTGGTGTGGTCCTCTTTGGATTCCTTTTGTTTGGGGTTCTCCGCTCTTCTTGGACCTGTAAGTCCATTTCTTTCACCAGGTGGGGGAAGTTTTCTGTCATTATTTCTTCAAATAGGTTTTCAATATCTTGCTCTCTCTCATCTTCTGGCACCCCTATAATTCTGATGTTGGTACGCTTGAAGCTGTCCCAGAGGCTCCTTACACTATCCTCGCATTTTTGGATTCTTTTTTCATTTTGCTTTTGCCGTTGGGTGTTTTTTGCTTCCTCGCATTTCAAATCATTGACTTGATTCTTGCGCTCCTCTGGTCTGCTGTCGGGAGTCTGTATAATATTCGTTATTTCAGTCCGTGTATGCTTAATTTCTAGTTGGTTCCCCAATATAAGATCGAGGGTCTTATTAGTTTTCGTGTAGATCTCATTAAGTTTATCGGCAGCTTCTAAACAGTTCTTGAGAGACCTTAAAAGTGTGGTTCTGAACTCTATATCTTCCTTTGACAATTTTGTCCTGTTTCTTTGTCTCCGCATTTTGTTATGCTTCCTTGGTGCTCCCCCTAGTGGTCTTTGTTCGCAGTCTTATAGTTAAATCTTGATTGTTGTAGCTAATTCCAGGGAGGGTTTGACCTCCAGGCCAAGTGGCTATGAGAATCAGCTGTGTCAGCAGTGAGAGAACTTCTGTCCTCTAGGGCGGTGCTAATCTAGCCTTTGCCTGAGGCTATCCGGCAAATGCCTCTGTGCAGGGCTTGGGCGGGGCGGGTCGCACAGGATCAACAGGGTGGGCCGGAGAGAGCAGTTATGGCGGCTCTCAGTCCTGTCCCCAGGGGCTCTGCCTCTCTGAGTCCCAGCACCCGCTGCAAAGCTCGGAGAGAAAGCTGCACTCGCTCTGACCGAAGCCAGACAGTCCCGCTTCTCCCGTTTGAGTCTGGGTCCCTAAAGACTCGCCCGGATCTGGTGCTCAGAGTCTGCTACTCCCTCCCGATTGAAAACAACAACCGCGCCCTCCGCCGTCAGCCCGCTCTGTGCACTCCGCACCTCAGAATTTGACTTCAGCACTGCGCCTCCTCTGAGTGTCCGTATGCGTTTCTCTTTCCTCCTAGTTGTAGGACTTCCACTCAGCCAGCGTTCCTGTGGTTCTGGGTGATGTCCCTTCCGTTTTTTGGTTTCACTTTTGAAGTAGTTGTTCAAAGCAGCAAACTCCGGCGTTAACCTATGCCGCCATCTTGGTTCTCTCCTAATCTGTTTTCTCTCACTAAGAAAAATTTTAAAGAGAATAAGGGTTATATTATATTAGGATAAGAATAAGTTCAAAGTTGAAAAGCTATGTGTACTGTTTGAGTACCACTCTGATCTAGAAATAAGACCAATATACAAGATTCATTTATGAAACTTGTATTACAAAATTAACGCTCATCTTTCCAGAAAATGTCAATAATTTGTCTTTATTGCACAATTATTTCAAGTGACCTCTATTGACTAAAATGGAATCCCTTCTCAAAGACATAATATGATAGTATGATTTTAATATACTGATATGTGTTTAAGTTTTATAAATGTTAAATTTATATGACATTTTGTCTAATAATCATAGATAATTAAATAATGCAAAAAACAAACCTGTTTGCCATTCCAGCTTGGCTACATTTTGGTGGCTACATATACTTTTCCTCTAAGTTTAATGCTGGCACAGGCTTGTCCTATACCAAAATCCTATAATCTCATTGACTGTAGGCAACCCAACTCCAGAACAATCTCTCCTTCAATGACCTTGACTTAGGATGTAGTGCCATCCTCACCAGCCCATTGCATATTGGTTTGCTAAATCAACAATCTTTTGGCTCTCTTTGGGGAAAAGGACAGACAAACAATATATTCATTTTACCACGCTAACCTCCCTAAACATTTTGACTCCTTTTACAATGTTCTGCCAAGGGAGTTTCTGCATCTCCATCTATTAATGGAAGCCAACATTTTTCAAAACTTTACGCAGCTATTTGAGTAGCAAGTTAAGAAAAGCTGTAAGTGTTTTTGCAAGTATTTTGAATGTGAAGTCACTAGGTTGTAGTCCATATTTACAAACTCTTCCTTTTATATTCTTATATTCTGTATATAGCCAACAACTCCCTGCATTTGCCCAGCACACTCCAGATCTACTCTTGGTGTTCTGGCAGTACATATTTACAACATATTACAGCTTTTGTAGAGGAGTAATCTCTTTTCTCTTTGAGGCGGTACAGTTGCTTATTAAACTTTATACTAACTATTAATCTAGAAGTGATAAGAAGTGGTGGAGGGAATCTTAAAGAAGGCCAATATCGTCTTAGGAAACATTCATTTCAGTAGAGGCTTCTGCAAGGTCTCTGGGTACAAGAAGGGTGCTATCCTCCACAAAGGGGCCTGGGTCTCTTCCGCAGCCTTGGAGAGTTCAAGGGACTCTGGGGATTCAGGATTCTCAAGTGTATCAATGCAGGTGTGCTCAAAGCAGGTGCTGGAGACGATTCCTGTTTTGCCTAGGCCTTTTCTTAAGCATAAGAGAGGTATTGGACTGGAATCATGCCTTTCTTTGTAATTCAGCTACTCTCACAATTAAATACCAGTTCTGCTTTTGGCCAGATTTGCCCTCCAGTTGCAGAAAATGTGGGTCTTTTTAAATACTATCAAAAATATCATTTGGCTTTCCCTCTGTGCAAAAGTTATCTATTGGCTGATGTAAGTCTGGCATTTTTATTTAGTATATGAATAGAATTTTTAAAATAACTAAATAATTTCTCAGTCTTTGTAATTACCATTACAAACCTGACAGCATTGATGATGGGAAGTTTGGTAGGCATTCAGAGAAGATAGAAGTGTTCCAAAGGGATCTGGGCAGAGAACTGACAATGATAAAAATTGTTTGATGTATGTTTTTGCTTTTTATTTAAATATTGATGAATTAAACATAGTCTCAGATTTCTGGGTAAAATATGCATTTTTAATAAATAAAGAAACTAGACAATTTTGTGTTTTCTTCAAATATCAGTAATAGACATTGCAATCACTATACATCCTAATTTAGAAAATGGGAAGACAATGTGGCAAAAAAAAGAACATAGCAATTTTTTCAAGAATTTATTTTAAAAATATGTATTAGTGCATTTGGAAGGGTCAAGGATGCACAGGTGCACAAGTGCAGTCTCAATTACCAAATATATAATAGGTGATCAATCGCTGCAAACATATTATTTTATTAATGTCAATAAAATATCTAATATTAAACTATTCTAGAGAAATTTTTAGAGGTTAGTGATTTTTAAGGATTAATACTTAACCAATAATAATTAAACCAGTAACAATGTTTAAATATAAAAACTGGATAAACTTTTGTTTGGAATGTCTCCAAGAACTGATCCACAATTCAGTAAAACCCCATCTATGATAGCAATGCTACTAGTGTTTTTTAACCAATACAAAAACATCTGTATTCATTCTTTCAATCATTTAATGTTCAGTAAAGTATTTACTGAGTACATACTGTGTGATAGGCATCAATTTTCCCACTGAGTATACAACAGTTAATGAAATAGACAAAAATTCTTGCCTTATTGAAGTTTACACAAATTGTATTTGTAGCAATAGCTTCATGATGATTATACATAAGGGTTCGAGTCTCTCATTATTTCATATGCCTTCTGATGTCTCTCTGTCTAAGCATTTATATATAGGCATAAAAATGTTATTATACTTTGGCTTTATACCTCCTTTATCCAAAATTTACCAAAATTTAAGGCAGTGTGTGTGTGTGTATGCGCGCACGCGCGCGGACGTGTGCAAACACGTGTAATTATATTTGTAGGTATTACTTTTCAGTTTAATTTCAGGATGGTAAAGGGAGCATTTCACAATATTTATTATAAAAAGAGGCATTAAGTTGATTGAGTTGATAACAACTCTATTAAAGTACACACATTATTACAGTTATGAAATTGACAAGGTCCTTGGGAACTAATATATGACTGGCAGTCTGAGAGCTTTGGATATTCTAGAGTGAGTAAGTGTTCTTATATCCAAGCAAATTAATGTACACTTAAAATATTATTTACTTTTAAAGTTATTTTATCAGCAGAGAGAAAAATACAGTATAAACATCTATGAAGTTTCTCACCTAGAAAATATTTATTTTCTCGGTTACACTTCTGAAATATCAACTCTCTTTAGCTCCATAGTGGGAAAGTGTCCAAGATTGCATTACCAGTTCTCCTGTTCTCCTTCAGTTACAAAGGGAATCTCACAATTCCCAACTCTCTCTCTCTCTCTCTAGCCAAGTTCTTTTACTTAAGTCAGAATCTTCACATTCATTTCTCACCTGGAGTTCTCGATTTACATATTCTGCAGCCATCCAAAATCCTAAACTCATTACCAATTGCTATTCTCAAATTCATTCTTTCTCTCTATCTTTTCTCTCTCTGTGAATGACAAGAGTTTATCCAGTTGAATAGTGATAAATTGAATAATCCTTTTAGTTATCTTCCTGCCACGCATACCCAAAATACCTATCTTCCCCTCTGCTCTGGAATTCTCCTCAGACTATTTCCATTGACACTAACATATTCTAGAGAAACATAATTTCTGACCTAGATAGTTAGAAGAGCTTCATAAATTGTGTACCTGTCTTAGTATCACCTGGTTTTATCTATTTCCAGTCCATTTTCTTCTCTAAAACATTCTGAGTAATTATTCTAGAAAGAAAATCTAGAAGTGCTCTGACTTTCCCCTGGGGGGATAGGTGGTTAAGAGCTGTGTATTTGTTTGCAGTAGGCTCTTTAAACCTATTAACACAAGCCCTGATGGCTGTCAGAGCAAGAATATAAATAGGTGCATCCTCTCAATGGCAGCCACAAAAGCCAGGCAACCAGATGCCTACACAAACTATTTCCAGGGAGATACTAGCAAACTGGAGAGGGGCAATGGGAGAATGTGAAGATGGTGTAGCTGGCCTCTCTGGTTTCCAGAAAGGATTGCAGTAGGCTCCCCGATTTGTGTTATACTAATTGCTTGCCTATCTGCCAAAACACCCCTAACTGTTTGCCTACCTGCTTGATAACCCCTAACCATCTGCCTGCCTGCCTCATCACCCCTAACCACCTCTGCCTCGGCCTCTGCCGCCACGGCTTTTGTCCAGCAGGACATCCGGAATGACGTCCGGAAGGTTGTTTGGCTGTCCGGTCTAATTAGCATCTTATGCTTTTATTATAAATAGGAAAGAAGCAAAGGGGAAAGCCAGACATTATGGTATGCCATTTGCAGTCACTGGCCCCAGGGGGCCACTGGCCTATTCCCTGAAAAATGCTAGGGGAAGGGATTCAACAGAAGGAAGTTAGATCCATGCCCAATAAAGTTGATGTGACATAAGGAAGGTACTTTCCTGTCAGCCACACCTGGGAACAAAGAGAATTGGCCAGAATGGGCATGACCACTGCAAGTGGACCAAAATTGAGAATACATGATCCCCTAAACAAAGGAAATTGCTCTCTTATTGCTTTTGGCTCACTCTTGGCTTTTGGCTTCCTTGCATTGACCTGTGTTTCTTTTCTTTCTTTTTTTTTTTTTTTATAAATATATTTTATTGATTTTTTACAGAGAGGAAGGGAGAGGGATAGAGAGTTAGAAACATCGATGAGAGAGAAACATCGATCAGCTGCCTCCTGCACACTCCCACTGGGGATGTGCCCACAACCAAGGTACATGCCCTTGACCGGAATTGAACCCGAGACCTCTCAGTCCGCAGGTCGACACTCTATCCACTGAGCCAAACCGGTTTGGCTACCTGTGTTTCTGACATAGCCATGTGCAGCTGTGAACACCACATCCAATGGACTGATGGGCTGCAGCAGGAAAAGCCAAATTTAACTAGCGCGATGCTGCATTGTGCAGTGCAGACATGGAACAAAAATTCTGGGCACTGACTCTGATTTTAGCTATACTGAAGCCCCAGCTATACTTCTTCTATGATTAGGCAAAGAGAAATGAGACATTGGAAACTCAGAGATTTAATTCCACAGAAATAAAGCTTCCTATGAAATCTCCTCCCATGCAAGTCTCAGAAAATTATTTTTTGGGGGGGATATTACAAAAAATCCACCCCACTAGCAACTGGGGGAGATGATGCCCTGTCCACTCAGTTAACAATTACATACTAACAATTTAGACAAGCTAGAAAAAATGGATACATTCCTAAAAACATACAACTTACCAAGACTGAATCATGAAGAAATAGAAAATCTAAACAGACTGATTACTAGAAAATAGATTGAATCAGTAGTCAAAAAAATCTTCAATAAGGAACAGTGCAAGAACAGACGACTTCACTGGTGAATTCTAACAATAATTTCAAGAAGAATTAATATAAATCATTCTCAAAGTCTTACAAAAACATAGGTGAGGAAAGAATACTTTGAAACTCATTTTACAAGGTTGTCCTGGTACAAAAAAGAAAAGTATAGGCCTATATCCTTGATGAACACAGATGGGAAAATCCTCAACAAAATATTAACAAACTAAACTCAACAGAACTTGAAGAGAATCATACAACATGATCAAGTAAGATTTATTCCAGGGACAGAAGAACAGTTCAACATCAGCAAATCAATCAGTGTGATACACCACATTAACAAAGCAAATAATAAAAATCATATGACCATTTCCATAGGGGGGAAAAAAAAGCAAGCAAAGGTTAAACTGTCTCTATTTGTGGATGATATAATATTACATATTGAAAACCTTAAAGGCTCCATCAGAAAACTGTTAGATTCATAAACAAATTCAGTAAAGTTTTAGGGCACAAAATCAATACACAAAAATTACCTGCATTTCTATATATTAACACCAAACTATCAAAAAGAAACATTTAAAAAGTCTCATTTACAATTGCATTAAAGAGAAAATGATATTTAGTAATACACTTAACCAGAAAGGTAAAAAAAAATCTCTACACTCAAAACTATAAGACACTGATTAAAGAATTAAAGTAGAGAAAATAAATGAAAAAATACTTTGTACTCCTGAACTGGAAGTATTAATTTTGTTAAAATGTCCATGCTACCAAAAGTGGCCTACAGATTTAATGCAATCCATATCAAACTTCTAATAGAAATTTTCACTGAAATTGAAAAAAACCCTAAAATTTGCAAAAGACTTAAAATACCTCAACTAGGCAAAGCAATCTTGAGAAAGAGTAAGGGCGCTAAAGATATCACACCTTCTGATTTTAAAAAATATTACAAAGCTACAGCAATCAAAACAGTACAGGTATACCTCAGAGATACTGCATGTTTGGTTCCAAACTACCACAATAAATCAAATATTGCAATAAAGTGTGTCAGAACATTTTTTTGGTTTCCTAGTGCATAAAAGTTGTTTACACTATACTATAGCCTATCAAGTGGGCAATAGCGTTATGCCTAAAAACCAAAGTACATATCTTAATTTAAAAACATTAGCGTGTTGTAATTTTTTAATTTTTTTTTTTTTGTGAACGGTCTTGCTTTGATGTTGATGAAAATACGATATCTGTGAAGTGCAGAAAAGTGGAGTGTGATTAAATGAGGTATGCATATTAGCACAAAAAACAGACACATGGATCAAGGGTACAGAACAGAGAGCTCAGAAATAAACACATTCATACATGGTCAACAAATTTTAATTAAAGGAGCCAAGAGCATACAATGAAAAAAATCAGTTTTTTCAATGAATGACGGTGACAAAGCTGGACTGCCACATGCAAAAAAACAACAAAAACATCCCAAAAATAAAACAAAAAAATGAACAAGCAAAACAAAACAACAGACAAAACAGAGCCTCTATTTTACAACTTATACAAAAGCAGCTCAAGATAGATTAAAGAGTTAAATGTAGACCTGAAACCATAAAACTCCTAGAAGAAAGCATAAATAGCAAGCTCCTTGACATTACTCTTGGCAATGATTTTTTGGATTTGATACCAAAGTATAAACAACAAAAACAAAAATAAACAAGTAGGACTACATCACACTAAAAACTCCTGAACAGCAAAGGAAACCATCAACAAGTTGAAAAGGCAATTGAAAAAAATATTTGTAAATTATTTATTTAATGAGATGTCAGTATATACAAAAATAATTTGTATTATGAATACAAATGGGTGCAGACACTAAGAAAGACAGTATGGAAGCTCCTCAAAAAAATTAAAAATTGAACCACCATATGATCTATCAGTTCTACTTCTGGTATACATCCAAAGGAAAGGAAAGCACTAACTCAAATAGATACCTACACGCCCATTATCGGTTTACTGCAACATCACTTAAAATAGCCAAGACATTAAAAAAAGTGTCCATTGCCAGATAATGTCTAAATAAGATATCATACAAATACCCACCCACACATGTAATGGAATATTATTGAGCCACACACAAAAAAACAAAATCCTGCCTTTTGCCACAACATAAATGTACTTTTAGGACATTGTGCTTGGTTAAATAAATCAGAAATAGAAAGACAAATATTGTATGATATCAATTACATGTGGAATAAAAAAAACATCTCTGAGAATGGATTGGTGGTTGCCAGAAGCAGAGATAAGGTATGGAGGGAATGGGTGAAAGTGATTAAAAGGTACAAAATTCCACTTACAAATAAGTTGTGGAGATGTACAGCATGATGACTATAAATAAAATAGGCAAATAATATGTTACTGAAGTATACTAAGCAGAAGCATTCAGAATAAAAAAAAAAGATAAATGGAAACATATTTTTTTTGAAATTTTATGATGATCAAATAATTCAAAGTGAAATAATAAAATTGAGAAATTGCATAATATAATTAACATTGTAACTCCCAGGCACAAAATATATATACTTTTAAAATATTCATAAGGCATTTATAAATATTGATCATATATCAAGTCTTGAAAAATTCCCAAAAGATAAAGAATAAATCATATAATTCTCTTTATCTTATTTCAGTGAAATAAAAATTTATTTTAATCACAAAAGCATTACTTAAGGAACACATTAAACCACATGGGATCCAAAAATAGTAACGTAACTCACTCTTGAGTAAAAGAAGATATCAGAATGTCCCAAAAAGTAGAGAACACAGGAAAATATGTACTTTGTGAAATTTAAACATGGCAAAGAAGAAAAAATAATAAGTAAACAAATATTCTACTCATAGAATTGTAGTAGAAAAAATTCTGTTACCTCCTGGTATACTCAGGCTTTTTCCCAGTTACTCAGTCAAATACCAATTTAGATGCTGCTGTGAAGGATTTAGCACATATAATTAAGGCCTCAAGCCAGTTGACTTTAAGATAGGAAAATGTCCTGCTGGGCCTGTCCTAATCACATATCTCTTAAGTATAACCTAGGGGATGGAGATCTGGTTAGAGCTCCAAAGCACAGCAGGTTTTCATATACCGTTGCAGGTCTGATGATGGAAAGCCACATGGCAAAGGAGTGCGGGCGGGTGCTAGGAGCAGAGGGCAGCCACCTGATGACAACCCGAAAGGACACGGGGACCTCACAAAAGTCCAGTAACAAAAATGAACTGAATTAGGCTGATAAAAATGAGATTGAAAGAGGGTTTTTTGTGTTTCCAGAAGAAGCCCCAGCCTGACCAACATCGTGATTTGGGCCTCATGAGACCCTCAGCAAAGAGCCCAGCAATGCAGGCCAAACGTCTCACCTGCAGGAAGCTAATAAATGGATGTTGCTTTAAGCTGTCAAGTTTGTTGTACTTTGTTTTGCCAAAATAAATAGTAATACAGAGAGTGAAATATATTAGAATGACCCCTATGAATTAGTAGAAAAGAAGTTATCAATATAGCATAACAGAATCAATAACAATAGTTAGAAATGAATATATTTCTAAATGAGTTATTTGAAAACTATAATAAAATACATAAACCTTTAAAAGATACTCATTGGAAAGTGTGTCAGAATAATAATTTTAAACAAGCATATGAAAAGAGATAGAATCTCAGACAGAAATAATGCTAATAAAATGTAAATAATGAAATAGTAAATTTTTGTTATAAAGCTAAATTATCATATTGACTAAAATTTTTTCAAATTATTTCATGACCCGGATGGTTTCAGAGTTGAGTTTTGTACAAAATTTTAAGAAGATGTGATTCCTTTGCTTTTTAATCTCTCCCAAGGTACAGAGAAATAAAAGAAATTTTGCAATTCATTTTATGAAGTTACTGTGAAGCTGCTATCAAGTCCTAACAAATATTAAATGAACAGAACAAATAAAAAATGACACAACAACATGCAGATGTATTTATTTTAGGATATCAACACAAAAGAATAAATAGTAAAACAAATTTAACAGAATATTATTTTCATAAATGTAATATTTATTCTGGTTATATTTATTGAAATGTAAATTTATGGCCATTAAATCTAAAAATAAATGCTTTGGACTTTTATTTTGAACTTTTCATTTTATTTTTGTAGTAATACACTTTTAAAAAAATCCACAAAAATATTGTTACTTGATGTACTATAGGGGAAAAACAACAACAACCAAAAACCTGGTTCTTCACCACAGGTACTTTCAAATGCACTGTCTTGGAAAGGGAATCCTGTATAATAAAGAGCTAATATGCTAATTAGATCAGACGGCAGAACAACATTCCAGAACGACCTTCTGGACAACCTTCCAGAACAATTTCTGGACAACCTTTCAGAATGACCAGTGAGTGGGGCCACGGGGCCATGAGGCAGCCGGGACTGCGATGGGCTGTGGCAGAAGGGGCTGCGATGGGCCAAGGCAGCCAGGGATGCAATGGGCTGAGCCCCTTGCACAAATTTCGTGTATCGGGCCTCTAGATATTTATGTTGTCTAAACTCTCTTAGTAATGTTTTATATCTAAAAGTTAGTTCACTACTTTATATACAGTGTGCTCAATATATATTTATGATTGAGGCATTAGGGTGAATTTCTCAAATTAATTAAATAATTGCAAATACCTATGATTGCATCAATATCACATCATTTAAATCAAAACCATTTAATAAAAATTTTACTAAAGTATGTTCTTTCAAAGACACTCTCTCCTACTAGGCTGATGAAATTAATTAACTCCTTTTGAATTGTGGACAGAGTCACTATTATGTAGAAGCTACTATTTTGGATTTAATTTTCCAGGTGTTTAACTCAATTATTCTCCTCTTTTTGTTAGTGGACAAAAAACACATTTTATTGAGAAAATAAACACAAAATTCTATAGGAAGGCTGATAGCATTTGATTATTTGGTTCATATTCCTCAGACTGGAGAGTGATGCTGCACTTCACCTCGTCTTTTCCTTAGCTAGGTTATTTCAGCAACTAAATCTTTTTGCCATAGCTGATCTGAGGCTTGGCTGACACATGCACAGAGTCCTGAGAAATACATTGGACATCTTGTCCCCTTAGCTGTTCAGACACATCTATAATAATAAAAGCATAATATGCTAATTAGACCAGAAAGCGGAACGACCTTCCGGACATCATTCCGGGGTCCGAGGCAGAGGCAGTTAGGGGTGATCAGGCAGGCAGGCAAGCAAATAGGGGAGATCAGGAAGGCAGGCAGAGTGGTTAGGGGCGATCATGCAGACAAGCAGGTGAGCGGTTAGGAGCCAATGGTCCTGGATTGTGAGAGGGATGTCTGACTGCGGTTTAAGCCCAATCACGCAGGGATCCCTGTGGGAGGGGCCAAAACCGGCAGTTGGACATCCCCTGAGATGTCCCTGATTGCCAGAGGGTGGAGGCCCAGCTGAGGGACGCCTCCCCTCCCATGCACAAATTTTGTGCACTGGGACCCTAGTAGAGAATAATTTTGTCTATTTACATGTTCATACTTTCTTCTTTGGTGCTTCTCTCTCCACTATATCATGTTAAGGTCAGAGAAGGCCAAGTGTTGAAAGGAAATTTATGACATAGGTCTGGAGTTAATTAATAAAATCAACTTATATTCCATCTATATCTTCACAACCAATTAAAAAAAATCACTAATATGGAATCAGGTTTTGCCTAGCTTCTTCAAATGGTCTTAGTAAAGTTTGAGTCTAGACTTTAAAGAGCAATCCTGGAATTCTTTTGTTCATATGTATGTTTGCAAATGTTTACAGACTGAAGGGATTCATGGTTAATATCTGTTCCTCAGGTAAACCACAGTTCTGCCATGTTCTCCTTTATCAGAATCAAGCAATTCTGACAGTCTACAAAAAATGCATTTGTTTATTTTTTAGGATGCATGACTTTATTTGGTGCTGCCTAAGTATAAATAATTCATTTATCCTTTCATTATTATTGTGCATATTCAGTGTTTGAATAAGCATAATTTTCCCCCAAGAGAGCTCACAGTATAGTGATATTAATATGCAAACAAATGATTGTGAAATACTATGATGATTTTCTGAAAAGACATAATGTATCACAATGGTTTTAGAGCCTAATTCTGGAATCAAGCCACCTAAGGTTAAATCCTAGCTCTGCCACTTGCTTGCTATTTGATATTGGTCTATGAATAAAAATTAATATTAATATTACTAATAATGCTAGAGGCCTGGTGCATGAAATTTGTGCACGGGTAGGGTCTGTAGGCCTGGCTGGTGGTCAGGGCTGATCTGTGGGGCAACTAGTAGGGCAATCAGGGGCCCCCCACTGGCATCTGCCTTGTAGGCGACTGGTGAGGCAATCAGGCCTAAGCCGGCAAGTGGACATCTCCCGAGGGGTCCCAGGCTGCCAGAGGGCACAGGCTGGGCTGAAGGAACCCCCCAAGTGTACGAATTTTTGTGCACTGGGCCTCTAGTAGATTAATAAAGGTGCTATACTCAGATAAAATAATTGGTCCAGGAGATAACCAATAAAAACAAAACTAAATAATATAATTTCAATAAGTAGTGAGTGCTATAAAAAAATAAAGCAGTCTAAAAGAATAGACAGTGATGAGGCTATCTACTATTTTAGGCAGAATCTCTGAGGACATGATACTGAGCAGACACTTAAATGGTATGATTAAGACTTGTCAAGTTCCAGGGAGAAATTATATGAGGAAGAAGGATGGAATTTGCTAGGTTTGAGGAACAGCAAGAGGTGGATTTGGAGGGATAGTGAGGGGCTGGGAGCTGGTAAAAGCTGTGAATTTCATTCTAAGTGTTAGGAGATGTTCAGGGGTTTGGGGAGGGGGATTGTTAAATAGTTTCACTTTCTTATTATCACTAAAAGATCCCTCTGGATACAGTGTGGAGAAAAATAAAAGAACAAGAGCAGAAGCAGAGAAACCACTGGTATTGCAATAGTTAAAGACGGAGGGAATGGTGGTTTGCAGTCAAGTGCAAAGATGGGAAAACGTGCTCAGAACATGGATCCATAAGAGAAACCATTGGAATTTTCCTTTCAGCTTTCTATGTCCAGACTTCACTTGTATATTTATAGTCTTTTCATGGAAGCACTAACCAGTTGTGAGATCTTTGATGATTTTATCATAATGCTTAATTAGAAGGAACAAAATTGGGAGGAATCTTCACATGCTTGGGGGAGGGTGGTTTAGTACCAGGAAATCTCTCCCTTCCTTGCAGAATATTTATATAAATAAGTCATCCTTCCAAAAGCCTTGCCCAGTAATTTTTTTCTAGGAATAGGAATATAAAAAATAAAAGAAGCTAGGAATAAGGTCTTCGTTATTTAAAAAGATGCTTAATTATAGCACATATATACACTGAGTGGCCAGATTATTATGACCATCTGACGTTTGTAGGCAAATTAGCTATAATTTCGCACTGAAGTTGCTAGAGGGCCAGATCGTTATAAACAAGGAAGCAGGTTGAAGATATGGGTAAACAACGTGATTTAACAGCCTTTGAACATGGGGTATATATATATATATATATATATATATATATATATATATATATATATATGTATGTATATATGGACATACATACATATACATACACTGAATGGCCATATTATTATAACCAGCCAGATTATTATAACCCCCGCATCAGTACTTCATTGGGCCACCTTTTTCCTTCAATACTGTGGTGATTCTTCTTGGCATTGACTCCACAAGATGTTGAAAGGTGATGTGAGGGATCTGACACCATGCCTGATGGATAGCACTGTCCAGTTCTGTGAGATTTGATGGTTGTGGAACCAACTGCCTGATGGCTCTTTTAACTTCGTCCCACAAATGCTCAATTGGATTGAGATCTGGTGATTGTGGGGGCCACCTAAGCAAGGTGAAGTCTCCCTCATGTTCTAGAAACCACTCCTGCACAACACGAGCACCGTGGCATGGCACATTGTCTTGTTGGAAGAAGCCACCTCCATTGGGATACGCCATCAACAGGATAGGATGAACTTGATCAGCGATATACTTAGGTGTGTTGTGCTGTTCAGATGTTGTTCCACACAAATTCAAGGGCCCAAATCATGCCAGGAAAACATGCCTCAACCCATAACACTGTACCCACCAGCTTGAAGGGTTGTATACATGCATGTGGGGTGCATGCTTTCATGCTGTTTCTGCCAAATTCTCACTCTGCCATCTGCATGATGCAACTGGAAACGTGATTCATCCGACCACATGACTTTTTTCCAATGCTCGACTGTCCAATCCTTGTGTTCCTGTGAGAATTGGAGACGTTTTATCTTGGTAACTGCAGACAGCAAAGGTTTTTGAAAAGGCTTTTGGCTTCCATATCCCATATGATGCAGTGTACGGCTAATTTGCCTACAAACGTCAGGTGGTCATAATAATCTGGCCACTCGGTGTATATATGACTGTTTGCTCTACTTGGAAGAGTAATGTTTTTAAATTTTAATTTTTTTCCAGGATTTTGACTTCTGTTTTAAAACAAAGCAAACAATTCTGTAATGTAGACAAAATTAGTAAAGACATATGCATTTCACACCACACCAAACTTTATGCAAGTAAATTTAACACCTCCTCCTGATATAAAATGTAGAATATTCTCCCAGAGTGAAAAAAATATTGAATGTGTTATAAAATGTCACAATATGTGACCTGATTATTAGCAGGACTCAATTTGGAAAAAAGAACTTTTTCTTTGTTCATAAGCATGTTACCTGCTCTCATTGCACAAATTATATTGTTACGTTAAATATCCCTCAATAATAAAACATCTCTTTTCACTGAATATATATAGTTATTTTTCCATTTGAAATGCTTTATTAATAAACAATTTATTTTTAGAAGACAAGTTTTGCGAAGCTGTTTTTGAAAATAACATTTAGAAACTATGTTTCTTCAAAAAATAAAAATACTTGATCTTTCATAAGCAAGTTTTCTTTGTTTATAAAGAAGCAGTTTTTAATATTTTGTCTTAAAAATGATGCCTTTCATTTGGATTAGAGGCTACATCTGTATAGATTAGAGTTTAGCAGAAAGTAAACCAATCACACATATTTTGAGAGCTGACTCCCATTACTAAAGATAGAATAATTTAGATTTTGACATAATAAATCAAGGTTTACAAATAGCTTCACATGAGTCATGAAAGGTTATTTTTCAACTTACTAAGTCAGTTATCATAAATGCATGACTATTTTTTTCTTGTCCTTTGCTTTTATGGTAGAAGCAAATTGATATAAACTAAGAATAGAAAGGTATTTAATAATTTAAAAATATTTTGGTGTTATATCCCAGGGTCATTCAGTCCAATATACCCTTGTTCTATATTTATATCTGTATTTGCCATAATGAGAATTGATTATCAAAATGATGGCCATAAGGCATTACAATATTCTGAATCATCAGAACAGGCCATATAATGTCCACTATCTTTGTACCTAATAAGGTATGAAAAAATTCTAAGACTTTTGTAGGACGTATTCTGCTAAAATGACTGAAATTTATAGAGGCTTTTTGTTAGGTACATTATTTATTAGAATGATATGTTATCTATGGATTCCAATTAAGCCAGAATTTTATTAAACCCAATCTACAGAGTACTTAAAAGATGAAATGCACTATCAAAAATTGTAATTCATTCATTACCTTTCATTTCTGCTTTGGGAAAAAGAAATTTCCATGAGAATTAATGCTAACATGGTAGCTTATTATCCTTTTCCTCAATGACCTAAAAGTTTGGCATCAGATTCCACATCCCGCCCCGCCTCACCAACCCCGCCCCCCCCTCAGATAATGACTACATTTTGAAAGAAATCTATACCTTCCTATCCAACCCTTCCCACACCCCCAATACCTTGGCCTTTATTTTAAACATGTGACTTGACATGAACATCTGCTCATTGAGGTGTCATCATCTTTTTTCTACAATATTAATTATTCAACCAAATATTAATTACAAGTCTTCTACTTGCTTGATGCTTTATTAAGTAATGACAAAACAATCTCAAGCAGAAATATATGTTTTCTTATCTCATAGATCTTGTATTCCATTGAGGTAAACAGACATCTATCAATGAATCATGCATATACAATTGTAAGAGTTCAACTCTGACAATGGTTACAAAGGAGAGGTCTCAGTGGTACAAAATCCTGTTACAGGAAGATTTGACCTAGCCAGGAAGACTAGGTAGACTTCCCTACAAGTATTATATAAAATGTAGCTGAGAGAGGAATAAAGGTGAACTTGGCTAATAAGAGAAGGAAAAAAATATTCTCAGTAGAGGTAATTGCTCCTGTGAAACTCTCATGGTGGGAGGGAGCACAGGTAATCAAGGAATTGAAAGAAGTCTAAGTGATCACTCCAGGGAGGGAACTAAGAAGGGTAAGTGAGGGAACTGGAAAGGTAGGTAGAGTTCATATTATTTGTAGTTTTTAGTCCATTTTACCTTTTCCTGGGGTTCTGTAATAAAAGGCCATCGATTTAAGAGGAGTAGAAAGCTATTGAAGGGTTTTAAACAGCAGCAGGTAGATATAAACAGATCAGGATTTCAAAAATATCCTCCTGCTCTAAGGCCTAAAATGAACAGTCACCTTCATGGCATTTTCTTCATAGCCTTCCTAAACTTACACTTCTCAGCTCCAAGAAGCACTGAGAATTTTAAGTGACATCTCTTATTGATTGTCAATTCCCAGAGATATTTTGTGCCTGGAGCTGACCCAAGAGTCAGAAATGCAACCAACAAAGCAGAATGCAACTATCCACACCAATCCTTTAAGGGGCAAAAGCATCAAAAAGTTGTACCAAGAATGTTGACACGGAGATCTACTTCTACTGAAATGGATGAGGTATTATCCCAGGTACAATGGCTTCATGACACATGCCTCACTGTCTGATGATAATTGACACCCCATTTTTGTAATCTTCACCATAATCTTACTTAAGACATAGTCAAACTTCACTTTACTTCTGTCACAAACTTCCTATTGTGTCCTGGACCTCTACTATTATTTATTCAAATGTCCATAACTTTTACTTCCTCCTCAATATCTTTTATTCTTTCAGGGGAGAATACCCACCAAGATATCCACCAAGTACATAGCACATTCATGTGTATATAATCATGTGACTTCACTCTTAATTGTGCCATTCATCATGCCTTTCACTATACCAAGAATGCTGAGATGTTTAATAAAATTTATTTTATTTGCTTTATGCTTATGTCTATACTACATTGTTTGTCTTAAACCATAAGCTGCTAGAGGGAAGGGAACATGAAACATGAAGAATTTTCAGTGTAGTATAAAATGAAAAGCTCAGAACACAATTTCTTAAAGATGACAAACTAGATGGGTAATATTAAGTACATTATTGCCTATAATTTATTAGAAAGATAAAATTATGTTACCATTTTTTTAAATTTTCTTTTTAAATTAACCTTATTAGGGAGAATGGTTAATAAGATTATATAGGTTTCAAGTGTATAGTTTTATGATACATCATCTGTACATTGCATTAAGTGCTCACCACCCAAAGTCAATCATCTTCTGTAACCATATATTTGATACCCTTTCTACCCACATCCTCCTCCTCTCAGTATAACCATCATACTGTTGTGTTTGTGAGTTTTTGTTTGTTTTTCTTGTTTGTTCATTTGTTGCTTTCAGTTTACATCTCACATATGAGTGAAATCATATGTCTCTTAACTCTTTCTGTCTGACTTATTTCACTTAGCCTGGTATTTATTCTCAAGAACCATCCATGTTTTTGCAAATGGCAGTATTGCATCTTTTCTTATGGCAGAATAGTATTCCATTGCAAATATGTACCATATCTTCTTTATCTAATCACTTATTGAAGGACACTTCAATTGTTTTCATGTCTTAGCCACCATGAATAATGCTGCAATAAACATAGGGGTTGCTGGTTCAAATGGAGACTGTATTCTTATTTTTTTGAGGAGCCTCCATACTGTTTTCCATAGTGGTGGTACCAATTGACATTACTACCAACAGTGAAAGGGTTCCTTGTTCTCCACAACCTCTCCAACACTTGTTATTACTTGTCTTGCTGATAATAGCCATTCTAACAGTTTTGAGGTGGTATTCCATTATAGTTTTGGTTTGCATTTCTCTAATATAATCTGTTACTATTATATAGCTCGCTATTTTTTCTTGGTTTATCAATATATCATATCTGTCCAAGCCTATATAAAAGGTGAACTTCCCTTTATAAATCTATTCTCTCATTTGTGATAGACTGATCAGTTATACACTGGATCAGTTAGTATAGTTTAAGTTATGTAGGTATGACAACTCTCAGATCTTGGTTCTTCTTTCTGCTTCATGCAGTTGGGCCACAAGTCTTTGGCCCAAATTACCAAGATAATGAACATTGTAACATTTTTGATGATTGCATCTCAACACTAAGCATACAGAACTGCTATGGCAGGAGAAAAAATTGAAGCATTGAGCACAAGTAATTAAAGGCTTTATTCATGAGATATTTTCTCTCACATTTTATTGGTCAGAACTAATCACATAGCCACATCTAAATTCAAGTAGATAGGAAAGAACATACACTAAGAAATGGAAAGAAAAAATAATTATTGGTCAATATTAATAGTCTCTATTATTTAGTATATTGTGATAACATAATTTCTCCAATAGTTGTAATGCAATAATTAATTTTAAAATTATATTTAAAAATTCTTGCATAACAAAAATTATGTTCAATTTTTAAAGCAGAGATTTTTTTTTCCTCTAAATAATCTCTATATTCCATCTTTGTCCTTTTGATGATTAATATTTTAGTGCTTTCACTTTAATCAGTCATTATAGGGCAAAAGCTTTTTTAATTAGTTACCTTTTGTAAGTAATAATATTAATACTCTTACTTTACAGTTATGAATGTTTACATTTTGAAAGACTAATAAATTTGATCAGGGGCTTATGCCAGAAGAAGCAGACTTAGGATCTGAATCTAAGCTCATTAAATGTTTAATTAGCAGATAATATAGGTTCTCTAGTTTAAATTTTAACTCACCTTCTAAAGTTCAGATCAAGTTTCATCTCTTTTATAAGATTTCACAAATCTTAACCATTCAATAATCAACCTGTTTCCTTCAGTTTTTCTAATGCTTGTCTACCCACACATTTTTATTTTATATATGCTACCATATTTGCACTAAATTTTATTAAATTGAATTCAATCCAATAGTGGGGCAAACACTTTAATTGATTTAATTATAGCCTGGCCATCATGGCTAATTGCTTGAGCGTTGACCTATGAACCAGGAGGTGACAATTCAATTCCAGGTCGGAGCATATGCCTGGGTTGCAGGCTTGATCCCCAGTGTGGGGCATGCAGAAGGCAGATAGATGATCAAGGATTCGTTCTCATCACTGATGTTTCTATCTCTCTCACCCTCTCTGAAATCAATTAAAAAATTAATTATAAATTAAGTACATGTATGCAGTTTCAAGTTTACATCCCTGCTGATTTATTGTAGAGGGGCTGCCATTCTTCGCTTCAGTGAGGATACCATTCTCTCCATAAATAAATGCAGCAAGATCACCAGATTTAGACTTTTAAATATGATCTAGATATTAGTAAAACATATTCTTTGTTACCCTCACAGCCTCTGAGTTTCAAGTTAAAACTTAGCATGAACACTGAGGAAATGGAATAATAGCACTAAGTTGAGTTGCTAGTGCCTCTTCCCCCAAGACTCTCACCTCAACACCACGTCAGCCCACAGCCACTCATACACTTATCATTACCAGGATTTGTCCACTTTTGAATTTATGAATTTAGACACCTCACTCTCTGAGCACAACCTCCAACCAATCCAGATCTCTTGTGGTCATTCATCCCATGCTTGCTCAGTTAACTGATTAAAATTTCCAGGAACTGACCACTCTGTTTTCCTCTTGTCTAACATCACCTTCAAATGTTCACTTCCTTACCAGCTGGCTTATGTTCCATAGCCCACTATTTGAACCTGCATTAATTAAAAGTATAGCTCAGGTGATGTTCGTTCAACTGAACGAACTGTTTTACAGATGAAATCATTTTTACTACCAATACCTTTTCCTGTGCAAATGGTATCACCATCCCTCTGTTGTCCTGGCCAGAAAGCTAAATGCTATCCTTGAAGCTTCCCTCTGACAGTCAGTCACTTATCTGGTTGATTCCATCTCCCAAATATATTTTAAATCCATCCATTTCTTCATCCTACTACCCCAGCTGAGCCCTACCTAGATCATAACCTATGTGGATTGCTACAACCGTGTTGTATATGGTTCCCCAGTTTTCAGCCTTGTCTCGCTCCAGGCAATTCTCCAGACTACAGCAAGTTGACCTTTCAAAGTTACAAAGCTGATCATGTCCCTTCCTATGCAAAACCCTACTTGACTTCTCACGGCCCTTCCGGCAAATTTGAAATTCTTCAGGATTGCAAGCCCATTCAAGATCTTGCACAGCTATTTGCTTCATAGGCTAGTGTCCTTCTAATCCATATTGCCCATTTAATTTTTAGGTCTTAGTCCTATTGCAGTTCCCCCCCTCCCTAAATTGCACTATTTTTAAAAAAATCTATGTACAGTTTTTCCTAAGGTGAGCACACTTTTGTTTTCCTCTAATCTTCTCTTTCCACCTTCGTGTCCCTAATTATTTCTTCTCCTGAAGATCCTGGCACAGGCTTGTTTTCTTTTCTTTAGATATTAAGTCTGACTTAGAAGTCCCTCTCATGTGCTTTAACAAATGCTAAATCTCCCCAAGGTTTTCACATGGAATTATATTTGCTGGTTTTCCTAATCACTCAAGAAATGGTCTCAGTCAACTTTTCATGCATTTATTCCAATAAATTTTCCATTAAACCAGTGGTTCTCAACTTTCCTAATGCCACGACCCTTTAATACGGTTCCTCATGTTGTGGTGACCCCCAACCATAAAATTATTTTCATTGCTACTTCATAACTGTAATTTTGCTACTGTTATGAATCATAATGTAAATACCTGATATGCAGGATGTATTTTCATTGTTACAAATTGAACATAAAGCATAGCGATTAATCACAAAAACAATATGTAATTGTATATGTGTTTTCCGATGGTTTTAGGCGACCCCTGTGAAAGGGTCATTCGACCCCCAAAGGGGTCGCGACCCACAGGTTGGCGACCCACAGGTTGAGAACCGCTGCATTAAACCATCTTCATCCTTTTTTTGTACTTCTAGATGAAATTCCTGTGCTACTTCAAAACTTGTTTTCTGAAAAAAATATTTAAGAGGTGCTTAAAATATGTTAGATCCCACAGTAGATATCTATAATAATAAAAGCATAACATGCTAATTAGATGGGCATCCTTCCGTAAGACCTTCTGGACGAAGCTGGGGCTGCAAGGGAAGCCTGGGTTCCAGGTGCCAGAGGGAAGCCGGTGCTGGCAGCTGGGGCAAGGAAGGCCTACTCTTGCACAAATTTCATGCATCAGGCCTCTAGTATTATATAAATGTACAAAGGGTATTTAAAGTACATCTTTGAACTATACCTTCCCTGCAAAAATACTTGGATGACAGAATCACAAAAATAAGGGCTAGTTCTTTTTCTCCAATTCAGGATATTCAATTATGTTGTAAAGTTTGAAGTGTTATTAATGTATAAAATATGCATTTTGCTAAGAAGGGGTTAATGGGATATTTTATACTAAATTATAATCATATAGAAGGACAACATTTTAAGTTTTTATTTTACAGTCAGTGACATCCATTTCAATTTTGCTTATGAAACCAAAAGGAAAGTGGTTGGTTTTTTTCCTAATTGCTCACATTGAAAAGTTTGGAATATGAAAAATCAAGCTGTGTTCTCTCTGGTTCAATATCACCTCAAGTAATAAAGTTTCTGCAATTAGCACTTTACTGACAGTTGGGTTGATGAAGCATGAGGCAGAATGGAAGCCAGCTAGCTTGCTCTTCCATAGCTGTAATAGCGCAGCATAGCTAAGGGAAGTGTACATTTTGAAAAAAAAAGCCAGAGGATATGTCTTGAAGACACCTAGGGAGCTAACATGCTGAATGACAAGGTGACATTTTTTATGTAGTTAACTTTTCTAAGTATATCCAAACAGCAACTGGATTTTATTCTTAGCAAATGGAGCTTGAATTTTGTGGGTTCTTATAATTGTGCAAATATTTACAGTATACATTATATGATTTATAACTTGTATATAGTTATATCCAAATTAAGCTGGATTGATTTAACTAAAATTAAAATATTTCCAAAAGTTTGTACCACCTCTATGAAACTGGGCAATTGCAAAACAAACTTGTCTCCTTTTCCACCCCTTCATGGAGACAAAGAAAATAATTATTCTATATAATAAAAACCTAATATGCTAAGTGTCCATTGTCCGGTCATCTGTTCAACCAATCAAAGCATAATCCTATCTAATAAAAGAGAAAAATGGTAATTGGCGTACGACGATACCCTTTTCATTGGCTAATCAGGGCTATATGCAAATTAACTGCCAACTAAGATTGGCAGTTAACTGCCAACAAGATGGCGGTTAATTTGCATATGTAGGCACAATGCAGGGAAGCGAAAGGGAAAGCAGGAAGAAGCCCCCTGCCACTGACAGTGATCAGAAACCCAGGGGGGAGCTAAGAGCTGGGGGGCAGGGCAAAGGCGGCCCTGGGGCCACGTTTGCCCTGTCCCCCAGCCATGATCCGAGAATCAGGCGCCTTTTCCGCCCTGGCCAGTGATAGCAGGAAGTAGGGGTGGAGCCAGCGATGGGAGCTGGGCACAGTCGAAGCTGGCAGTCCCAGGAGCTAGGGTTCCCTTGCCTGGGCCTAAAGCGAAGCCCACGATCGCGGGGCCGCTGCAGCTGCGGGTCCCTGCTGCCCGGGCCGGACACCTAGGCCAGAGGCCTCAGGCCTGGTCAAGGGGCCGATCCGGTGATTGGTGATTGGAGGGTGATGAGGGTCAACTCCTCTGGCCGAGGCATCAGGCCTGGGTGGGGGGCGGAGCCGGGGATTGGGGGGATATGATGGTCCCCTTGCCCAGGCCTGAAGCCTGGGTCAGAGGCGTCAGGCTTGGGAGGGGGGTGGAGCAAGCGATCAGGGGGAGATGGGGGTCCCCTGCCCAGGCATGATTCCTGGGCCAGAGGCCTCAGGCCTGGGCGGGGGCCAGAGCCAGTGATCAGGGGGAGATGGGGGTCCCCTGTCCAAGCCTGACACTTCTGGCGGAGGTGTCAGGCCTGTGCAAGGGGCCGATCAGGTGATCGGAGGGTGATGGGGTCTACGCCTCTGGCTGAGGCATCAGGCCTGGGCCGGGGGCAGAACCAGTGATGGGGGGAAATGAGGGTCCCCTGCCCAGGCCTGACGCCTCTGTTAGAGGCGTCAGGCCTGGGCACGGGGCCGATCCTGCGATTGGAGGATGATGGGGGTCAACGCATGAGGGCTCCCAGTATGTGAGAGGGGGCAGGCTGGGCTGAGGGACACTCACCCCCCCCACACACACACACACCCAGTGCACGAATTTCATGCACCGGGCCCCTAGTCTATAATAATAAAAGCATAATATGTTATTTAGACCTGATGTCCTTCCCAACAACCTTCTGTATGAACCCAGGGCTATGAGAGAAGCCTGGGTCCCGGGTGCCAGAGGGAAGCCAGTGTCATCAGCACGGGAAGGAAGGCCTATTCTTGCATGAATTTTGTGCACCAGGCCCCTAGTATGCTAATGATATGCTAAGGCCATCCAACCGCTTGCTATGACGTGCACTGACCACCAGGGGGTAGATGCTCCAACCAGTAGGTTAGCTTGCTGCTGGGGTCCAGATAATTGGGACTGAGTGAGATGGGCTGGACATGCCCTAGAGCCCTCCCGCGGTTCCTCCCCAGCTGGCCAACCTCTGTGTCCCTCCCTGGCCCTGATCATGTATCAGTGGGGTCCCTCAGCCTGGCCTGTACCCTCTCGCAATCTGGGATTCCTCAGAGGATATCAGAGAGCTGGTTTTTGGCCTGATCCCACAGGCCAAGCCGAGGGACCCCACTGGTGCACAAATTCGTGCACCAGGACTCTATTGGGTTTATAAAACAAATGCAGCAGGAGATGTGTTTAAAGGTAAACTTGAAAGCTCTGTGAAAAATATTTGAAAATTGACTACTTTTATTCATGCTTTTCTGACCTAATTTGAATCTATGAATTTACTCCAAAACATGACACTGTCCCTCCTTAACCTCACCTCAACATATCCTACTCTAGATTAATTGTTCTCTATCTTTCTGTCCACAACACTTTATAGTCACACTTACTTCAGTGATATATAGGCAGTTCTAGGATTTCATTTGACTTGCAAACTGTCCTCTCTTTCTTCATTAGACAACATCTGGAAAACTGGCTTTCCACATTTCAGAGGACTGGAGTGCAAAGCAGAACAATACTTTGAAATATTACATGGAGGCACAACTTGCCAGTCAATAGTTCAGGTGACTTTTCTAAGACTCATTTATTTTAAAATGCAAAGTTTCATTGTTGCATAGCATTTCAGGGAGCATATATAATGTCAATTCACTTTATTAATTTTTTTATTCAATAAAATTAAGAATAATACACCTACCTGAAAAGAAAGTTTCCAAAGTTAAGCAGATCTTTGGGGGTAGAGGGACATGCTATGCTCAGGAACTTATCTCAATGTAGAGCAAGAAAGCCACTTTAGGTTGGTTTGTAGCATTAACACTTTGCTGTTCTAAGGTCTTCCCGACATAAATGCTGATATCTTTCCTCCTTTGTTCAGCCAGAGAAATAAGTCAGGCTTAGAAAGCTGTGAAAAGTAATTGAAAATTGACCCATTTTACTCATTCTTTGCTGACCTATTTTTAATTTACATACATTATCATAAGAAGTGCTTTATAATTTTCTCCAAAATATTTTAATATATTTTTATTGATTTCAGAGAGGAAGGGGGAAAGAGAGAGAGAGAGAGAGAGAGAGAGAGAGAGAGAGAGACCAATGATGAGAGAGAATTATTGATCAGCTGCCTCCCTCATTCCCCCTACTAGAGACGGATCCTGCAACCTGACCAGAATCTAACCCAGGACCCTTCACTCTGCAGGCTGACAATCTATCCACTGAGCCAAACAGTCTAGGGCTACTCCAAAATGCTCATCCAAAAATTCAGCTCATTTTCCTCTTTGTCTAACTATTTTCAATCTCCATTTCAGAGAGCCTGCTAAATAACTTATCAATGCTATGTTCTATTGTCCAACACATATATCATAGTAGGAAAGCACATTTAAAGCTTTAATTTTTGTAAAATAAATGTGTGCACTGCTTTATCAATTTTTGAAAGTTCAAATTGTGAATAAAATATTTTGACTTAGAATAAGTTTTTCTTTTCTTTTTTTCCAAATTTCTATTAAGTTTTCATGTGGATCTCTCAGAAAGAATGATAAATAGAAGTTTAATTTTGATAAAGTTTTCCAAGACTTAAATTTGGATATATTTTACATTATTTATTTTTATAGGTATAACATACTTTAATATAAGGCAATAAAAAACACCTGCTTTTTAACTTCCAAAAGAATTTTTTTGTAAGTGAGGGAGATTCTGTACACCCATCCCTAACATTCTGAGTATTAACTAAAGCAAGGATATGAGGAAAGAGAGGTTTTCTATCTATTATCTCTTAAATTATAAAATTATTTTTTTACTACTTATATTGTCTAAGTCAATTAAAAATAGCTTTATAGCTCTGTCCAGGTGTGGCTCAGTTGGTTGAGTGTTGCCCCATACACCAAAGGGTCACCAGTTTGAATCTCGGTCAGGACACATGCCTGAGTTGCAGGCTTGATTCCCAGTGTGGAGTGTGCAGGAGGCAGCCAAACAATGTTACTCTCTCTTTCCCTGTCCCTTCCTCTCTCTCAAAAAAAAATCAATAGGAACATATTTTTAAAATGTAGCTTTATAGTAGTGTTGTGTAACATCTGGGTTATTCAACTTACAGTTATTTTTTGCATTACTCAAGTACATCATGGAGGCTGGGTTATGCACGGATTTTTCTAATGGTTATATATAAAACACTTGAAGCCTCTATTATTTTATAATAAGCAATGCCTAGGTGAATAATGAATTGGACTCATCTTTCCCATGTGACTTTAAAGGTCAAACCACACCACCTGAATATTTTTATCCTCTATGAATATTTCCACTTAAGAGTTTATTTAAAGGAATTTTAAATTCTTCTCATTATGTCTTAATAGCATGATATCATACTCTACTTTTTTATTTCTCCATTTGATATGGAATAAAATTGCATCATATGGCAAAGCACATTCACTTAAAGTCTTCAATTTAGAAACTTTCCAGAATCAAATTGAGTCTATCTATGCTGTAAAAGTCCCTCACAAAAAGAATCCTACATAAATTACTGCATGTTTAAAGGTTTCTGATTTTAATCTAATAGCTGAATATCAAAATTACATTTTAATTCAGGCATTTGGGCATCACTGACAGGTGTTCTCATCAGATTTAGGAACCCTGCAGCAAGATTTATCAGTGTCAAGATGCTAAAATCCTAAATTTAGTACCAGAATCCTTTTCAAATGACATTTATATTTTGATATCTTAACCTACTTTAAATCCCCTGAGCATCTTGTGTATTTTTATTAGTAGATATTGCTGATTTTTTGACTTTTCAAGGCTCTTTAAATTATCCTACAGTCATATTTTACCATGAGAAAGCAGGTGTCTTTTTAGAGTGTAGATGCTTAAGTTGCTCATAAAATTAATTTCCTAAGGTTGGAAGAAGGTTTTTAAACTCTAATTTGAAAACCCTAATCTGGCATTCTGAAAACACCGTATCAGCAGTCAAATATAATAAAAGTGGAAACATAACAGCATAATAAATTTAATTGTTCTAGTATAGCACAAGAGTAGGAAATTTTTGCATACCCAACTAGAGATTTGAGAGTCAACACAGAGTAATTGCATCTTTGTTTGGGGAGGAGACCCATTGTTTTAATATTGCCTTGGTGATCTTACCTTGCTCATCTCTTCAGGTTCATTTCCTGCTCTCACCAGATCTGTATATTATGACCTGTGCTCTGAACAGATACAGGTACTTGACATCCAAAGGATGAACTCCATAAATGTTTTTATTTATTTGAAATAAACAGCTTATAGAATAAATACATTTAAAGTTGAGATTGTCCCTGAAACTAGAATGTATTTATTCTATACCCATAACATTCACAGTATTCCTACTTTTATGTAATTAAAATGCAATAACATATATTGAGCAATAAAATTATATTGTACATAATTTAATTTTTGTTGATTCAGAAGGCACTTTAAGCTATTACAGATTCTCAAAGTTAACATTAAGTATTCTATAATTTTTTAAGAACATATTTTTTTATTGATTTCAGAGAGGAAGGGAGACAGAGAGATAGAAATACCAATGATGAGAAAGAGTCCTCAGTTGACTGCCTCCTGCATTCCCCCAACTGGGGATTGAGCCTGCAACCTGGGCATTTGCCCTGACTGGGAACTGAACCCTGACCTCCTGGTTCATAGGTCGATGCTCAACCATTGAGTCACACTGGCTGGGCTATAATATTTTTTATTTGCACTGGTAGAACATGGAGATATTGATTAATACAGATTTCCAGTAGGTCAATGTTTTATAAACTGATTCATTGTATTTTCTTAACACAGAGATGGTCAAAATAAAGACAAACTTACCATATTTTATTTCTAGATAAATATACTTCAGGCATTTTACTTTAATGTCTTTTTAAAAAATTGGACACTTTTTTCTTTTAGTGCTTCCTCCTTCATTTTGATCCCAGTTTTACCTCAGAATACTTAGTCTCCCAAACCTCAAAATATCAGGGTCGTCTTTATCTGTTTTTCTCTTGTCATTCTCTGAATCCAAAAGGCTATCCAACATGTGTGCCTGCTACCACTTAAAAAGCACTTGTATCAATCTTTGGTATTGGATTGCCCACTGTCTCTCATCAAAGTTCACTTTGACTAGTAATAATAAGAGTTGAAAGTATTGCATGACTAATACTTGCCAGACTTTGGGCTAAATTCTGAACATTCATCATTTATTTAATTCTTTAAAGCAACCCCAATTGTTATTTTCCTTTCAGAGATGAGTTTACAGAGGGTTATATAAACTAGCCTCATTTCAGAGAGCTCAATGTTCATAGTCAGAATTGGAAGCTGCTCTTAACTTCTCTACTCTACAGCAGCAACAGCCAAACCTGTATCTTCTCGTTCAGAGTAACATCCTGACCTTTAGCTTGGTACTCAAACCCTTTAATAAAAATTTTTCTCACTTCAACTCACACTCTTTATTCCTTATATCTAATACACCCGTGACAATGAACTTTTCTCTAAACTAGAAAATGTCACCAACTTACAGCTCTGTGTTATTGCACCAGCTCTTCTCTACACATCCTTTTGTCAAAATTCTATTCATTTCTCAACACTCAATTCTAACATTATAACCTCCCTGACTTTAGTTGGCATAATTTAAGTGCTTGATAGAGAGTAGTATATAACTGTTAGCTGTGACTTGGGAGTCAGACTTCCTAAGTTTGAATACTGGCTATAATATCAACCAGTATAATCTTGATCTTGGGAACATTACTGAACTGACAGAGAAAAATAGAAAGGGAGGAAGAGAGAGAATTTAATCAGTTAATGTATGTAAAGAACATAGAACAGTGCTTGACACACTGTAAGTAATATGTAATGTTACCATTTATTCATTTCCAAACCTCATTCCTAATTTGAAGGGTGTTACAAAATTTGCATGTGGTATAACAAGAACAAAAGTGATGTATTATGAGTTAAAGTATAAATTCTAAATACCTGTGAAGAAAATGTGAAATAATATTTATGTTGTTTAGGAGAAGGCTAATTGGGTATATAGAAAATTAATAAACTAAGAAAAAATTAACACAATTAACTATATATAAATTTTAAGTGTTTATATACTAAAAGGCCCAATGTGCTTTTATTTCTTAGGTCTTTATATTTGTTATTTTGTCTGGAACCTTCTTCCCCCAATTACTTGGAAAACTTAATACATTTCATTCAGGCTTATTCAACTACTAAGATGCCAAGTGGATGAAATTCGTGCATTGGGGGGAGGAGGTGTCCCTCAGCCCCAGCCTGCACCCTCTCCAATCTGGGATCCCTCTCATAATCCAGGACTGCTGGCTCCCAACTGCTCACCTGCCTGCCTGATCACCCCCTAACCACTCCGCTGCCAGCCTAATTGATGCCTAACTTCCCTTCCTTGTCAGCCTGGTCACCCCTAACTGCCCTCCCATACTGGCCTGATTGCCCCTAACTGCCCTTCCCTACTGGCCCGGTCACCCCTAACTGCCCTCCCTTGCTAGCCTGGTCACTCCTACCTGTCCCCCAACTGCCCTCCCCTTCAGGCCTGATCTCCCACAACTGCCCTCCCCTGATGACCATCTTGTGTCCATATAGGGATGGCCGTCTTTGACCACATGGGGGTGGCCATCTTGTGTGTTGGAGTGATGGTCAATTTGCATATTACCTCTTTATTAGATAGGATTATCTTCTTGAAGAGGCCTTCCCTAAATATTCTATATAAAGCAACATCTGTGTTACTCTATTTTTATCCCCTAGTTCATTTTTATTTATAGTTCTTATTAGTTATTGATATTATTATTTTATACTAGAGGCCCGGTGCACGGATTTGTGCACCAGTGGGATCCCTTGGCCTGGCCTGCAGGAATTGGGCTGAAACCAGCTCTCCGACATCCCTCAAGGGGTCCCGGATTGCGAGAGGGCAGTTCTCAGGTGACACACCCCAGAATAGGGCTCCTTCCTCTCTGGTTCTGGATGTGTCACCCAAGAACCACCACGGCCAAGTGACCACAGCTTGGCAGCTCCTATGTTGAGCATCTGTCCCCTGTTGGTCAGTGTGCATTATAACTACTGGCCAGTCGGCCAGGCGCTCAGGCTTTCATATATATATATAGATATTTACTCTTTATTTATTTTTAAATTTATCTTTATTATTCAAAGTATTACAGATATATTTCATCTCCCATTTACCCCCTTCACTCTACACCTACTCCACCCCCCCTTCTGCAGGCTTACATCACTATTGTCTGTGTCCATGGGTTACGCATATCCTATCTAATAATAACAGAATATGCAAATTAACCATAACTCTGTGACAAAGATGGAGGAGCCCACAGCCAATAAGGAGGGAATATGCAGATTGATGTGACAAAGATGGTGGCGGCCGGGTTAGGTGTTCTGCCCAGCCTCAGCTTCTCTGGGCCTCTAGGTGGTGAGCGCACACAGGCGTGGAGCAGCTGGGGCTGGGCGGGACACCTGCTATGAGGGAGGGTGCATGGGGTGGAGCGAGCTACAGGAGGATGGCAGGGTGAGAGTGAAGGCAGAAGGCGGCGGTCAGAGCAAAGGCCCAGGTCCCAGGTGCTGAAAGGAAGCTGTTGCAGGCAGCCAGGGGAAGGAAGGCCTACTCTTGCATGAATCTTTGTGCATTTGGCCTCTAGTATACATATAAATTCTTTGGTTAATCTCTTCCTTCCCATCTCCCCTTCCCTCTAAAATTCCACAGTCTGTTCCATGCTTCTGTGTCTCTATTTTGTTCATCAGTTTATTTTGTTCATTAGATTCCACATATGATTGAGATCATATGATACTCATGATTGGCTTATTTCACTTAGCAGAATACTCTCATATCCAGTGATTTATTTGTTCTCTGTTGCTTTTATTTGAATGTAAGTTTCATAAGGTAAGAACTGTGATTTGGTCAGAGCTGTGCTTTGATCAGTGCTGAATCCTTAGCACCAATGGCACTGCATTATGTGTAGTAGGTGCTCAATGAATATTTTTTAATCAAATGAGTAAATCCAAAGGCTTTCTTGCTTCCACTGACTGGGATCAAGAGATTATCTGATACCCACCCTTCCTACTAATGCATGCTTACAGACCCGTCACCATCATGTGCCTTGAATCCACCAGAATTAATTTTTTTTTGTCCTTTATCCTGACATAGTTTCCAAGGCATCTCTCACTTTCCAAACCTAATCCCCATAATTCTCTGTACACCCCATATTCATACCCCCTTTTATACCTTTTTCTCTCTGATAGTCTTCCATTATGTTCTCTGGAATTCGCAGTTGATCCTTAAAATAATTTCTCACATCTACATCCTCTTTTCTATTGTTTAATTTGCTCTTTCTATCTAATGAAAACTTGGCTCTCTCCCAAAGACTCGGGTTTCCCTGAAAACCTGTCAGATGATGGATGATTTTCCTGCCACAACCTCTCCCTTATTAAACTGGAGTTGGGGGTGTGTGCTTTCTATTTTTCTTCATTGCCCCTTTCAAATCATTGCATCTTGCCTCCTCCCCCCACATTCCTAATTTGATTTTCATATCATTTAGTTGTACCATCCAATATCCCTTATTGTAACTGTTATCCTTGTATTCCCAGACCTAAACTATTGGTTGTCTGAATTTAGCTCCTGGTTCCCTTTCTCTGTTTTCATTTCTGGTGAATTCAATATTTCTGGTAGATAATCTTTCTTATACCCTAAATACTCTGACCTTTGAATTCTATCTTCCAATGATCTTGACCTCTGCCTGCCTTTGGTGTCCTATAATATGTCATTATCAAAAACTACAACCCATCCATAATTTTATTTGCATATGTCCCTCTCTGACCTTCATCTTTCTAGTTTACTTTTTCTAGTTCCTAACACCAAAAATCTTTTTTATTTCACTAAAAAATCCAAACAATTGATTCAACCAATTTTTTACTGTCCTTCATCCCTTTGATGTTCTTATTATCCCCTTACCCAACTTATATTCTGTGAGTAATCCTTATAATTACTTCCTGATATATACCCTTAACTGAGTGACTCTTACTATTTTGATTAGTTTGGCAAGACCACAACTTAGTTAAATTCAGATAACCATTCTCTATGCTTACAATTTTGCAGCTAAACATAGGTAGAAAAAATACATAGCCATCATTACTCATCTCAATTTAAATTTATGACCCCAAACCTAATGAGATCTATTCATGCTAGTCAGACAATCATACTGTTTCCTTTTTTATTAACTTCTCCACTCTTCTATACCAATTTTGTTCTCCTTCTTAATACTTACAACACTCTTCCCCTGTCCTCACTCTCAGCTGGTGACCATACATCCATTTTATAAAGGATATCTATATATATACTAGTATATATAAAATTCTAACATGCAAATTGTCCCCTTGGGAATTCAACCAGGAGACTGGGAGTTTTACCGCTAGCTATGACATGAGCTGGCACCAGGGGGCAGCATAGAATGAAAGAAGGCCCTGGCTGGCAGCTGGGAAAGAAGACCCTGATCAGCCCTGATCACCAGCCAGGCCTAGAGACCCTACCCATGCATGAATTTCATGCACTGGGCCTCTAGTAGTTATAAGAAGAGAACATCATAGATCCCCCCCACCACATCTGTCCACTTACCAACGTGTGAACCTACCCTCTCTGTTCTTCATCTTCTTGTGAGAGGTATACTAGATATGCTGCAATTGAAAGTCATTTCTCCATATGATCTATATTTCAGCAGCTCCTATTTACCCAAAAAAAATATTTCGCAGTTATTCCCCCTTCTCTCCTACAGCACCATCTGCCCCCATCTCTACTGGATCATTCTCATCAACATACAAACAAGCTATTAGTTGTCCTACAATCTGACCAGTTTTTTGTTTGTTTGTTTGTTTGTTTGTTTTTATTTTCCATCTTCACTACTCTGGTCTATGCTCTATTATGTTTTTCTTGGAATATTGTAATGACCTCCTAACCTAACTGGTCTTTCTGCATCCACCTGCTCCTTGTCCCCCATACAATCTATTCCAGTACCGGAGCCAGTTTTGCAAGATGGATAAGATTTGGAGCGCTAATGTACACCATGGTGACTCTAGTTCACGATACTTTATATACTTGAAATTAGCTACAACGATCTTAAGAATTATCATCAGACATACACACAAACACTGGAAGAGCCATATTTAGAGTGTCTTAAGGTGCGGTTTGTTTGTTCATTTATTTATTTATTTTGTATTTGATAAAAGTAGATTTCTTGGCCAAATATTTGAGAAAAATCTATATCGAACTAAGTTAAATATGTTTCTTTATGGACTTTTTAGTGCCTTAAAGATGCAAATATACGTTATAAATTTTTAAGAATAGGATGAAAAGTATTGTGTTTGTCAAGCCAAATTAAGCCTAGGACTCTTATTTTTGAAGGAGCATCTTCCAGGGCTTTGGTTCCATATAGCACACTTTGGGTGAACAATGTAAAAACAGTGACTCTCTTTTGTTGCTGTTGTTTTTTGTTTGTTTATTTTGTTTTGATGAGGCTATAGAGTGATAGGCTTTCTCTTGAAACTATATTAAATTTTTAGCTCTATTGTCATATTTTCTATTTCCTGCCAAATATGGCTTTTCTTTGCTAGTTTCTTTACTACTTTGGAAATTTATCAATATCAATTTTTGTTGCTTAACACCTAAGTTGACAGTGCCTAGCACAGTGTTTATGGAATATTGATGGGAAAACCTAAAATATTTGAACACAGGAAAAACAAAAATCAATAAAGCATTATTTTTACTTCTGGGATTATACTAACTCAATGTGTTGATGATCATGTTGGTCAGAAACTCTGATTGGTAGCTGTATATTCCTTTGATAATAATTGGCAAACTAATTTGTTTTCAGACAAAATCCTTTGAAAGATGAGATCTGATGAAGAAAATTAAAATACTCCTTGATGGAAATAAAATTTCTAAAGTAGTACAATTCATTGTACAGACGAGAAAACTAAGGCTAATGAGCTGAGAGATTTGTCCACTATTAGATGACCTCTTTAAAGCAGAGTAGGTATTAAAATTCACACTTCCTGGATTCCATGCAGCAAAGTCTTTTATTTCCTCTTTTCTAGATCTCTCCCCTTTTGCGAGTTTTATTGCAACATGTCTTTCTCCTTGTTGGATCACTTTTTCTTTCTCTTAGATGGCACATGCCATGCTCTGGCTTTAATCAGGGAATTACCGTCTCAGAGCTGGCAGTTGGCAAAGCTGCACTTCTGTTTGCTTGTTGGTGGGAAGCACTGCTTCTCATGGAGCTGATTCACAGTGACGGGGCAGACTGGCTGGAAACTGGTAGGAGGACTTTGCAACAGCTATGGGGCCAAATCGAGGCCACAGGCCATATGTCTGGCTTCTCTGTCATAAACAGACAACCAAGTGTACACATTCCCAGGTGTAATGTCACTGGGAACTTATTTGCAAACATATAAACGAATGACATTCAATTACATTCAGAGGCAATGTTGTCAAAACCACCAAGGAAACAATTTACTACTCTTTGCACAGTATGTGATGTGGAGTGCATTAGCAAGTTTTCACTGCTTAGTTGTTCAGCATGCTGCTGAAAAGGGTCTTTTGCAGCGTGTTCTATAAGTATGATATATACATTTATATTACATACGTAGAGATGATGAAGTTCCGACTTATTGCAGAATTGACTCAGATGAAAAATATGTTATATACCTTATTCAAATCAGCTCATTTTTGTAGGCACTAGCCAATTAAAGGAAGAAAGGCAAGGTTTCTACAACTAGTGATGTTATCTGCTAACACCAATTGGTGCAAAATTGATGAAAGCTTAAGATTTTGGCTCCATGAGATTATGTTCTCAGTAAATGGTGTCCCATTTTCCGTGGTAGAAAAAGCTTTCTGATTTCTATAAATTATGGGCATAGAACAAACTATAATGCTTTAACTTTATAAGAGACCTCACAATACCCTCATCATGTTTTTGGAACAAATGCCATAATGCTAAAAGGGCTCAATCCTAGGTTTCCTTATTGACATTATAACTAGTGCTAATAGGAACACCCAAAAATTAAATCAGGGGCATGCAACAAAAATAACAGATAATAACAATATTAATAATAATACTCATTTACATTGGCATCCTGTTGTATTTTATAGTATATGTAAACATGAATTGTGCCCTTTAATTTGAATATACTAAATAAAACACAGACCAGGTGCTGTGGGGGAGCCGTTTCAGGGGGAGCATATCATCACTATCATTTTTATTATACTGATTTCACAAATTACAAAACTGAGATTTAAGGAAGTTAAATGACTGATCCAAAGTTACATTCCAACAACTTAGTCACAGCTTCTAGACCAACACTCCGATTTCATTGGCATGCATTTTATTGTCTATAAAATGAGGGGTTAGGCCCAATCAATTACAATAAACATTTCAGATTCTGGACACTTTTTAGCAATCTAATGATTACTAATGACTCCCCAGGGGTGTGTGGGTGAGGGGGAGATGCACATACACTTGAAATTTTCACACAAACATCTAAGGACTTCTTGGCTATAAAATAGTGTACAAAATTCCTCTAGTTTGAGATATATGATTATGTACTGTATCAAAATAAGTCCCAAATTATAGTAGTGTAACAAAGCAACATGTGCTCATTACAGTGTGGCAGCGAGCTCTGCAGCAAAATTTGCCCAAATATGTGGGCTGGTAAAGGTCCTTACCTTTGTAGTTGTGACATCATAAACATCCAGTCTTCTTGTTCACTGCATACTGGGAGAGAGAATCAAGAATCACATATAACATTTACTGCCTTGACTGGAGATGACACACATCTCTTCTAATTACATATTACTAGAAGCCTGGTGCACAAAATTCATGCACAGGTAGGGTCCCTAGGCCTGACCGGAGATCAGGGCTGACCTGTGGGGCAACTGGCAGGGCAATTGGGGGGCCCGCCTTGGCACCTGCCTTGGCTGGCCTGGTGCTGCCCCTTTGCTGGCCTCACCCTTGCTGCCACCACTGGTCAGGGCCTGCTGGCTGGGCGCAACTCCTGCATTGAACGTCTGCCCCCTGGTGATCAGTGCGTGTCATAGTGACTGGTCGTTCTGCCATTTGGTCAATTTGCATATTAGGCTTTTATTATATAGGACTAGAAGCCTGGTGCATGAAAATTTGTGCACTGGAGGGGTCCCTCAGCCTGGCCTGCCCCCTCTCAAAGTCCAGGAATGCTCAGGGGATGTTCTACAGTCTGGCCTCCCTCTGTGGGAGGCGACCAGGCTGATCAGGGGAAGGCACCGCCCACATCACCCCGCCACTGCTGCTGTCTCTGGCATCTCTCTGAGGGAGGTGACCAGGCCGATGAGGGGAAGGCACCATCCTCATCACCCCACTGCTGCTTCCATTGCCTGCCACCAAAGCTGCAGGCGTTCAGCCCTCACTTCTTAGTGCTGGCCCTGTCCCCCGCACACTGGTGGGTGGGGGCCATCTGGGGCCAGGCCAGCTGGGGAAGGGGCTGGGGGAAGTTGAGGCAGAGCAGATCACAACCATTTCAGCCTCTGCGGATTTGTGGCACCAGGACTGGGCCCCACACTGCGCCTCTGTGATTGCTTCTGCAAAAGGGGCAGCACTGGGACCAAGACTGCGCAGCCCCCTCTCCTGCTGCCTCTGCAGAAGGGGCCTGTGGTGCTGGACTGGCCCACACCACAGCCTCTCCCACGCTGAGGCCTCTCCGGTGCCCCCTCTGTGTAAGGGGTCATGGCACTGCCCCTCCCGCGCGGTGCCTCCCCTCCTGCATGGCCTCAGTCTCTCACACGGTACTGACTCTCCTGTGGCCTCTGCGAAAGAGGTGGCAGAGTTGGACCAGCCTGCGCCCCTGCCTCTCCAGTGCAGCTGGCCCTTGCCCCTTGCAGCCATCGTGGCTGCCAGCCCTGGGCCCTTGCAGCCAGTGTGGCGTTGTCCAGAGGATGTCTGGAAGATGTCCAGTCTAATTAGCATATTGCCCTTTTATTAGTATAGATTGAGCCAGATCTAATCACTTAGTACCTGACTCCAAACCCTCTGGTAAAGGGAAAGAAAATAGAGTAAATCATGTTTGGTAGTCATTATATCCACTTTCATATGTGATTTCTTCTTACACAGATGTTATTCTAGCTCACGGAGGAAATTTGGTTAAGTAAGTGTAGACTTAGCTAAATAATGGAATACTACAAAGCTGTCAAATATTTGCAAATACATATAATTATATGTAAAAGCAAAATACAAAACAGTGTGTATAGTATGCTGCCACTCATGTAAAGAAGAAAGAAAATGTCAGTATCTATTTGTATATATTTGCACTTGCATAGAAAATCTCTGAGGGATGAACTTAAGCTAGTGGAAATGAAGTCCTGACCAATGTGATAGGGATGGTGGGTGGAGAAGATAGGAGGGACAATGAGAGCAAGACTTTTTTTCTGTGTCTTCTTTTGTATCATTGTTATTTGGGGACTATATAAATATATTGCCAACTCAAAATATTAAAAATTGATAAAAGAGTGAGAAGAAAAACAAACACACGTTCTTAACACATGAAAAAAAACATGTTCTTAGCTCCTCTTAATTCTCAGCAGTGGAGGGGATCAAGCTATCAATGAGGTTAATTCCAGAGCTCCCACTGTTAAATAATGACAATATCCTCTGAAGGGGGATGTTACTGCAACACTAAACAGCTCAGGTATGGCTTCATTACAATGTGACATGCATCATGTCATGTGTTATTGCTTACTTAGCAAACTTCACTTTATCATATGGATTAACCAAGATAAAATGGCTAAATATTGCCTGAGATTTCCTATCTATAGATAAGATTTCCATTTATCTGGATGAGAAGTAAAACTAAGTAATAGGTTGGTGGATTTTCTGCTCATTTTAGCACAATGCTAATATATAAATTTATAGGTATTTGGAGGCCTTAGCATGATATGGCTTTAATGTTACAAAATTAATGGGTAAACAAAAAATTTCCCAAGGGAAAATAATTTCTCTTGGTAATTTAATTGTGTATACTATTGCAACTTGATGCGCCTGGAAAGTAATATTGTGGTAATATTTTTATTATTAATGATTTATAACTTTAACTTTCCAAGTAAAAGCGATATAAAAGCATAGTAAACAGCATACGTTATGTATTCAATTTCTACCTCTGCTAGTTATATTCCCAAGGGCTTTTAGCTTAATCTTTCAGAGCTTTCATTTCTCCATCTGTAAAGTGGGGGTAAGATTATATGGTTATTCTGAGAATTGAGATCAGGAATTCAAAATATTTAGCATAACACCTAACATAGGAAAACATGTTCCATAAGTGGTTGTTATTATTGTTACATATTGATGAACTAATCACAATTTAGTGAAGTTTATTTGGATTGAGGGCTACAACTAAATTCAGAAATGACTCGGTTATTATTTCTCTTTTCCAAAGCTATGGTGAGACATTGAGGGTAGATAATAAGTTCTATTTTCTTATTATCATAACCCATGAGGTTAGAAGGAGTTTCCAGATATGCAAGCGCACTATGAAGCAGCATGAGGTACAGGACAAAGTGTGGACTAGAAAGTTAAGAAACACCTTGAAATTTGGAAAATGTAGATTGTTGTTCAGAGTAATTGAGATATTCATTGGAAATATAATTATTACATTGTAAACACTCGCTAAATAAAAGTTCTCATTAGCATTTCATGGTAAAATGAGAAGGTAGATAACTGAGAATATTAAATTAAACTAGGACTCAAATAAATATGTCATTTAGGAAATAGTCCATATTTGGTGGGAGTAGGGAGTAAAAATGTTTGGATAAGTTGCCATTAGAGTTCAATTTTAGCATATTATTAAACTTCAGCATTTTGTTTTCTGAAATCTGTCCTCAAAGGTTTGAGCTCTGTATAATGTTCATCATGTTTCTTCTTTCTTTTTAAGCCATGTCTCTCAAGGGCAACTTAATTTATATGTTTCTGATTATCTTATACTTCACTCATCCAAAAGTGATTTTGTAAGAATTCTTTGATGTTTCAAAAACCTTATCATTTTATTATAATATATTCAATTATTTTCTTGGAAAATGGAAATTATTTCTTGCTTAAAGAAACCACAATAAAAAACCCAATTTTGGTGGTGGGGGGGCTGGTTATGAACTCTCGCTCTCTCTCTCTCTCTCTCTCTCTCTCTCTCTCTCTCGCTCCTCCCCCACCCTCTTTTCTCTGTGAGTAGCTTGCCTTCCAGTAATGACCAAATTCAGGAAAGAAATGGAAAGCTTAAAGTTCTTTAAGTGCTTTCAACTTAATAAACATTTTTTGTTACCTCTGATGTATGAAGAAATATGCAAGTTTATATAGGTGATAACAATGAAAATGATACAGAAAAGTAAAATGCAGTGCATATCCTCAAGAAGTTTATAGTCTAGTAGCCAGATAGATATAAATAAATTATAATATTTGATTGAATAATATATTCTGAAAGACATAATGCAAAATTTTGTGTGAATAGTTTAAGAATAATTGTGAATTAAACCAGAGGAACTGAGGAAGGACTTCCTTTAATTTTAGGGATTACTATAATTTCAGTGAGTAAAGAAGCTGGGGAAGGTGTTCCTTTCTCAATAAAGCCAATTGGGTATAAGATACAAGGTGAAGCCAAAAGTTGTAGCACTTTGTTTAAATTTTATTTTCCAGATAATAGGTCAACAATTTGGATATCCTGGAATAGAATAGTAATATAAATGCACTTAAGCCTTAGAAAGATAAAGCTGATGGGTATGTGAAGGATGAGGAAGAGATGAGGGAGTCAGAAAGTTTAGAGACCATGTCTCTGACTACTTCAGTAGTTCAGTCAGGCAAGGGTCAATGAAGACATGACTTTGGTAGGAGGAAAGAAAAGCTGAAGAACAAAGGGCAAATGGATTATGATTCCTGGATTTTTAGTTAAGGTGTACATTAGTTAGAATATAAACCAAGCTGGCTATAATAAAGAGACCTATACCAGAGCAGTTCAATCAAAATAAAATTGTTTTTTCTTCTATATCATGGTATAGAGGTAGAAGCAAGGTCCAGGATGGAGAGGTGACTGTACTTTACAAGACCATGTTGTTGACATAGTAAAAGCTGGCTTTCACCCACCTTCCCTTCCAGTCTTTGGAAAGAGGATTACGGAAGTTCAAAGTAAGCAGCTTCCTTTTAGAGAAGTGATCCTGAAGTTGTGTGTAATGCATCTATTCATGTTCCATGAGTCATATGACTTCAAGAGAGGTTTCTACTTGAGTCTAAAACTTAGCAGCTCCAGAGTCCAAGAGATTGTTTCCTTATGCCTTGTACTTATGTCATTAATAGTGCTTGAAATTACTTTTAGTGATAGAGAGAAGTATGTTATACTAGTAGATCCCATGATAGCAAGGTGAATGGGGGCAAAATGGATGGGGAGAAAGGAGAGTTAAAGGCTCACATAAGGCAGTTTCTTTTTTTGGTCAGTGGATTGGCCCTCACATAAAGGCTTTAAAACTAAATAATTATCCTGCCACAGGTTTCTAGTGCTGGACTGGACCAACAGAAGTCCACCTGGATCCTATATATACACCAGTCTCATTCATCACACTTACCAACAGTGGTTTTAAAAATTGTGTACACACATGTGTAATACCTTAACCAATAAAGAAAGAAAAAAATTGTGTAAATATTGGTTTAATGTCTGTCACCTGCACAGTATCATAAGCTGCAAGAAGGGAGGGACTTCATCTTTTTTGTTCAACACTAATTTTCTGTGTCAGCAAAGTACTGTATATATATAATGAACCAGATATACATACATATTTTAAATTTATTTCTTGAAAATTTCAAACTTAAAGCTGAAAGGATAGTATAATGAACATACATCTTCATTCACTAATTGTTAACACTTGCTATGCTTGTTTATTTTTACCTTTTTGTTTTCTTCCTGAATCCACTGAAAGAAAATTGTAGATGCTATGACACTGTTTCTTAATAATTCAGGAAGAAAAGAAAGAAGAAAATGAGGAAGGGAGGAAGGAAGGAGGGGAGACATGCATGCCAGATATCCTTTGAATTCCTTTACTTTTAAATTCACAAGTCTTTGCGATTTATCTTCACTTCTAGGATAATTTAGCCCAAATCATATAGTAAGGATTTTTTGTCTCATAGATTATTTTTACAAGATAAGCTGAAATCATTTACATGAATGTTATTTCTGAAAACTCTACAAAAATAGATTCAATTTCAGGATAATTTAAGAAGTTATTTTAAACCAAATGAATCTTAAAATTAAATTTTATAAGTATTTAAATGGATACAATTTCCTCCAAAGAATAGTTCTTAGCTAAACAAGAAGAGAAAAATGGAAAGGGCAAAAACTTGGATGAAGTGAAATTGTGAAGATATAGCCTTTCTTCACTTTGAACTTTAGAAACAATCTTACTGGGTACTTTTGCTTTACTTTGAGAAGGGTTATTAAAAAGTGAGGTACTTATAAATACAAGTAAGAAAAATATCATTTTCAGAAGGTTCAACAGATACTAGAGAATTTTTCTGCATTAGAGGAATAAATTATAAGTATTTTGATGATGTTTATAGATGATCATAGAAGAAATAGTAAAATATCAATAAGCTCAAGGCAATACTATAATCTGTATCCTATATAATAAAGAGGGAATATGCAAATTGACCATCACTCTGCCACAAAGATGGAGGCACCCACAGCGGAGGCAGGGGGGGGGGCGGTTCCGTAACACAAGATGGTGGTGCCCCCAGTGGAGACCAAGTTCCATAATGAGCCTTAAGGAGCAATCAGTAGGAACCTGAGGCTGTGCCCCACCCCCCGCCCCCATGGGGCTTGACAGGAGACCTCAGTTTGAGCCCCCTGTCCCAGCGCAAGGCCAGGCAACCTCAGGCTATGTTCCCCGACCAGTGGGGCTTGACGGGGGACCTCAGGCCATGCTCCATGCTCCAGCACTGGGCCACGGGACCTGAGGCTGTGCCCCCCACTTGGCAGGGCTTGACAGGGGACCTCCAGGTACTCCCCCTGCCCTGGTGCTGGGCCAAGGACCTCAAGTCATGCCCCCCACCCCGGCACTGGGCCAGGGGACCTGAGGCTGTGACTCCCACCTGACAGGGCTTGACGGGGAACCTCAAGGTGCACCCCTCTGCCCCAGTGCTGGGCTGGGGGACCTCAGGCTTCCCCCCTTGCCCTGGGCCGGGGGATCTCAGGCATGGCCCCTGTCCAGCAGGGCTTGACAGGGAACCTGAGGATGTACCCCCCACCCAGCAGGACTTGACAGGGGACCTCAGGCCATGTCCCCCACCCAATGGGGCTTGAGGGGGGACCTCAAGACATACTCCCAGCCCCTGCCTGGTCTGGGGGACCTCAGGATACACCCCTGCCCCAGACCATGGGACCTGAGGCTGCAGCCCCCGCCCAGCAGGGCTTCACAAAGGTGGGACCAGCCAGGTCTGGATCTAGCCCAATGGGGGGGGGGGTCAGGCCGGGTCTGGGTCTCAAGTGACTTTGAGGCACACGTGAATGGGCAGGGACTTGACTCTGGGTCCTGTGGTGCACCCCAGACTCTGACAGGAGGAAGATTTTTATATACATTTTACTAATTTTCTTTCATTTCTGACACTTCTAATATAGAGAAAGGGCAAATAGAAATATTAAAATATTTCCTGTAATTAATCCCCTTTTAATGTGCACGAATTTTGTGCACTGGGCCACTAGTATATATATAAAAGCCTAAGCAACCGGCTGACTGTTCAACTGTCCAACTGGTGCTATGATGTGCACTGACCACTGGGGGCAGACACTCAACACAGGAGCTGCCTAGCTGAGGTGACTTGGCAGTGGTGGTTCTTGGCAGATGCACCCTGGTACCAGAGAGGAGGGAGCCCAGGGTGCATCACCCAAGAACTCTTGAACCCCTCGGGGAAAGTCTGACTGCTGGTTTTCAGTCTGATTCCTCACAGGACAGGCCGAGGGACCCCCCCTGCTGGAGGGACCCTGCTCACTTCACAGATGCCCTTCAAGCCCCAGTGCCGCCCCAGGTGGGGCTGGCTGGGGAGGGACCATAGGAGGCTGGGTCCAGGGCATGTCTGACCCTTCTTGCCCAGTCCTGCCCCGCTGACCACCTTCTAATTAATTTCCTTTCAATGTGCATGAATCTGTGCACGAGGCCTCCAGTTAGATATAAGAAGTGAGATAAGGAAAACAATAAGCAAGGGACCTACTTATAAAAGCAAAAATTAGGAAATTAATTTATAATAGATTTCTTCAAAAATTATAAATAACACTGTCCTTCATAAAGGACCTAATAACTTCTCAGAGACCCTGATTTAGTAAATAGCAGTGAAGCGATAAAAGCTTAAATTCATCTGACTGCAAAATGAAAACATTTTGCTCTACCTTAATGTTTAGCCTCTTATTTACCAAGGAGAACACTTAAGGAACGGAAAGGGAAATTCTGTGTCAGGAAGACTCATATGTTCTCCCCTCAAAAGTAAATGGAAACATTATATTGTATATGAATATTTCTATCAAAACATGAGCCAACAGATTTGTTTAAGGAGTGCTACAGTGTATATTTTCTTTATTCCCATATAGAGCTGGAAAGTTTCATACACATCTATACATATATGAATTGCATATACATGTTTTGGCTTCTTACTTATTCTATTTACCTTCACAGTAACCTTGCAAAGGAAGTAGTGAAAATCTTAGCATTCCTATTTCAAGGGAAGGTAATTAAGGAACATCAAAATTACATGATTTCTCCAATGTCACACAGTGTGTCAGTACTGCTGACAAGACTATCCATATCCCCTGGCCACCCCTCTAGTAAGTAGTTTATTACCTAGGGATTCAGAAGTTTCAAGATCTTTAATATCATGATCAAGGGAGAAATTAAGTTCAATAAAAATTGCAAATAATTATTAGGGAGTTAATTTAAATTTAATGTTATAGATCATATTAACTCTTCCTAAGTAAGACCCCCAAATCGGACCTTACGCCTGTCAGACTTGTCCTTTACCACAGCAGGCAGACCACAACTTCTCTCACAACCTAATGTGTGAGAAAGCCACGAGGAGAGAGTAAAGCTGTGCCTACAATCACTCAGGGTTGTTACAAAGTTCTGAACTATTATCTAGGATTACCTCTCAGTATTTTTGGAGTCTCTTTAAAAATTGAATGGAAATACATGGTGCCTGTCCTCAGAAAATAAAATAAAACAAAGGAAAGTGAAAAAGTTGGGGCAGATATAAATGGGACAGTATATTCATTATAGATGAAGAGACCCTGGTTTGGGAATACAGGATTGAATCAGTGTACCAGCTTTGGGACATAGCAAGAACTGAAAGATTGATAGGTGACAGTGTGCTATAGGTGAATGCACAATGAGCCACGAAGGAAAAGGAGACCGATGGCAAGGAAGTGGAAGGACCTGCGCCAGAAATGCGGCATTCCTTCAGCAGCATGGCTCAGACACCGATCTCTTGTCACTCCCTTGGCTCCCTGCTTCTTCCCCCTAGAGACTATAGATGGGCTATTTCATTTACCCAAATATCTAAAATAAACATTAAAGGGGAAAGTAATAAAAATAAATAACACAATATAGAAATCAATGAAGAAATTTTAAAAGTACTTTAGATCTCTCCAAATTGAAAAAAGCCAAATATATCTCCAGAGATTTCTAAACTACACATAGAAGAAGCATATTTTTAGTATGGTTAGTGGAGTTATAGCTAGAATTAAATAGATAAAGTCATATATGTGTATGAATTTTTGTGACAATGAGCATATCTGCTCACAAAATGTGTGTGAATGTGTAATATACTATTTTTCTATCTTTCTGGCTCAATATAATTTCTTTGACAATCTCATTGCTAGTAGATTCAAGTTCAGTCTCTCAAGGGAAGTGGTGAAAAAATATATAGCTCTTTTTGTAGAATGATAAAATAGAGCAGATAGTCTATGAGCAGATTGGTATGTACAATTTCCAAGTAAAATCCAAGGCAGTAAAATATGGAAATTAAAAACAAAAACAAAACAAGTTGCCTAGAAACATCATGGAATTAAGGAAACATGTCTACCTCAGATAATATATTTCTATGTAATTAATTACTATAAGTCTCCATAAAATAGTAGCTATTAATTAAATTGGGGCTATAAAATAAAAGGCTACTCATTTTAGAATTTTGCCACAGTGTCTCAGTAACATAAAGTTCTAACTCAATGTGAGATAAGGAACAGGCTGCCTAGCAACCATTTTAACTAGTTCCCCTGAGGGTCTCAAGAAAAAAAAAAAGAGGGGGGGGTGGTATTTGGAGAGGAAGAATTTGGTTTTGTTTTTATTCTTATTTCAAAGTTTCAGGATCATTCTTAACCAGTCTCTCTAATTATTTTTCTTCTCGTCATTATCTGGCAGAAATAATTATTAAAAAGGAAAGAAGGAAGGAGGAAGGCAGGAAGGAAGGTTCAAAATCAGGTGCTTATGTTTATCATATACAGGCATATACATATACCTTCCTGTGAAATATTCGTAACTCAAATTCAGAGTAATGGCATTGGCTTAACAGACGACAAGCCCATTAAAATGTGTGACAGGAAAGAATATATGTCGGTGGCATTTCTGGCCCCAGGACTGAAGGGCACGTTTGAATGTCTGTCTACTTCATGAGGCCATCGCTCACCAGAGAGGTTTCTCATAAAGAAAATGCGGCAGGTCAGGTCACTCTCATCCTTCCAGACTCCCTGGTTACATAAAAGCACACTCATAGGACATGCACAGCCTATGTTCCTAGGCTGTCCTGTCATGTAGGGCCCTGCCCGGGGAGGGGAGAGAGGTGCTTGATGGTGATTACAGAAACAGTAGTTTTAAGTGTTTCCTCTGAGAGAAAGACAGAGAGACCCAGTTTTCATTATGTATCTGTCAACACGATCTTTATGAATTTGGGAGGGGAGAAGAAAGGGTGGATTTCAGGTTAAATTCCAGAGTTAAAATGATGTGTGAATGAGGGTGAAGGAAGCAAGAATGATGATATAAAATGGTGAGATAAGCAAGCCAGAAGACATGGTGGATCTGGAGTATGGCGGGAAGTTATATAAATGAGATGCTTAGAAACACTATTTCCATCCTCTTACATCATGCAATTGTTTTTATAGGGCTTGATTCCATTTTAATACTCTCTTGCCAATTGGGTTTAATAAACATAGTTTAGGAAACCCGCAATATGAAGGCGTATCAACAATAACAATTAGTCTTTATAATCATTGTGAGTAATATAGAAACAACGTTTCTTCTGGAGTTCATTCTGAAATAAACTCCTGGGTTCATTTGCAGTTCTGCCATTGACCTGACATGAAACAAAGAATTTATTTGCTGGTTAGTACTTTCCCGAAGTGTGGAGGAGAAAGTAGCTGCATTGCTTTAAATTACCCGAGAAATTGCCATAATTTGCTACTTCACAATGCAAGGCAGAATTTCTAAAATTTGACTTTGACCTCAACGATGAGTTTAAATGCCAAGACTGTTTTAACTCCACTGAAGCCTAAGACATTGCAAGTGAGGAGAAAATGGTACCCCGAAATAGGCCACTTTGACATACAGATTATTGTGAATTAAAGTTACTTAAGAAACTTTAATTTCTTAAGGACACTTTGACCCTTCTTTGTTCCCCAGAAATCAGGAAATAAATGTACCAAGTAAAGGTACCCTCTCTATACCAGGAGGATAAAGGGCATCCTTATAGCCAGTGATTGGGAAGTGAAGGCCAAACAGTTGCATAAACGAATATTGTTACGTATTTGTTAATTTGCTACCGTAAGCCCAGGTCCCTTGGCTTTTTCGAATTTTCACAAATGTATTGTTTCCTTGTCTAAAGAATATAAAAACTGCCTGTTTTGGTCACTTTGGGGATTCTCATGTTTTTATGGGCTTCCATACGTGTGAAATTAAATTTGTGTTGTTTTTTGTTTATTTTTTCCTGTTAACCTGACTTATGTCCATTTAATTATTACAGTAGCCAAAGAACCTAAAAAGGAGGAAGGGAAAGATTTTCCATCCCTATAATGTGCAAGAAACTCCATTAGTTTAGATTATAATGAAGACATTTGACACATTATTCTATGTATTTCAGCGTTTTATAATCTACTCGGATAGTATCTAAACAAAATATTTTGTGAGTTAGGTAGGCTTTTTTCATTTTTATATTTTTTATATTCTAATTCTTCAAGTTTCCTAAAAATTAATAATACATAAGAAAGCCTATATTATCTTGACCAGCATTTTTCTTTAAGTATTATTTTTGAAAATGTTTGAACTATGAATAGTTGTGCACAATACTTCCATTGGAAATAAAGCTTGGTATTTATCCATTTTCTCTTTGATGCTAATGCTATGCAGAGTGGTTGGCTATTGAAGTCTTCCCAAAAGTTATGAAACTTATAATTTCATGAAAATCACATCTCTTTGAAGGGTTGATTTGTATGCTTAGTAGAAGATTGATTTTTCCTCCCAGTGGCTTTGTGTTGTTTTTTTTTATTGATGAAGTTTTTACAACTAAAGATATCTTATATTTTATTTTTTTATAAATACCGTGACCACCCTAAATTAAGTCCACTAATGTATAAATGAAATTATTCTATGGATAATACCAAAGAACACTTCATTTAAATTGTACACCTTCAAAGGACATTTTGACTTGCTCCCACCTAGGACTGGAGTCTTATTTGAAAAATTCTACTGCTTTATTCATCCTGGTTTTCTATAAAGAATTAGAAAAATACTTAATCTATATAGCTGAGGATGTTATAATGAGGGAAAAAATTACAGTTGTTTACAAGTAAGCTAAAATAGGTGCAATGACAGATGCTGTTGAAGTAAGATGTGAGTTGTATTTTAAAAATACTCCATATTATTAATAATACTAAATGCAGACTTCCCTTTCTTCTTTAGGGGTAAGACCTTTTGTGATGGTCTCAGCTCTGAGGCATCTTTCCATTATTTCATAGCAATTTCATACACAGCACAGGTAGAGTGGCAACAGGATAGTAGTAAAATACATGTGTATTAGAGCCAAACTGCCAAATTTACCAGGTATCTGACCTGGAAAAGTTCTTCAGTCTTTCTGTGCCTTAGTTTCCTCACCTCTAAATGAAGATAAAATAATAGTGCCTGCCTCTAGGACTGCTGAGTACTAAATAAGTTCATATGTATCAATAACCAACAGTGCCTGTTTGAAACATCATATATGCTGTGATATAATATTATTGTAAAATATATATATATATAAATACTGTACCAGTTTTATAATTTATTGATTTGGGGTCCACAAAATATATGTACATACTTTTGGAACAGTTTTAGGTTCACAGTGGAATTGAAAGGATAGTACAGAAATTTTCCATAAACCACCTAAGCATGCATATGCACAGCCTCTCCCTTTATTAACATCCCCCACAAGAGTGATTGTACATTTGTTACACTTAATGAACCCACATTGACACATCATTATCACTCAAAGTCCATAGTTAACATTAGGGTTCCCTTTTGGTGTTGTACATTCTATAGGTTTGAACAAATCTATAAGGACATGTATCTGCCATTTTGGCATACATATTATTTTAATTTAAAGACACTTGAAAAACAGCAGATGTTAAGATGGGTGGTCTAGTCTCCTTTTTCTTCCTAAAAACAAGAGATACAAATTCCCATGTAAAAGACGACTTCTATTTACTAGGAGAAAAGAAACATTCTTTAATGGGAGTCAAAGTCATGAAAATTCTGTACAAACAAATCTTGTCAAAACAATTCTTATCTTCCTTTCACCTCCCTATATAGTTTAGTTACTATTCTTCAGTTGCCTCTCTTTGTTTAACCCAATATATTAGTATGTGGGTTTTGCCATTTCTTTGGATGCTCCTCCCTTATGGGGAATTCTGTGCCACATAAAGCTCATATAATAAGTGTGTATGCTTTTCTTCTGTTAACCTGTTTTATGTCAATTTAATTCTCAGACCCAAACCCTAATAGTATAGAGATAAAATTTTGCCTTTTCTACAATGTCATACAGAGTAATTTCACTGCCCTAAAAATCCTGTGTTCTCAACTCCTGGCAACCACTGATGTTTTTTGCTGTCTTTATAGTTTTGCCCTTTTTTTTTTTTTTTTAGAATGTCTTATAGTTTATCTGTGCTCTTTTGAAAGAGCAAAAAATATATTTTTCTTTCTCTAACTTTCCCCCAAATAGTAAATATAATAAAAATACTTTTCTAATTATGTTGATTTGGACGCAATTAACAAAGTAAAGAAATTAGAAAGAAAATAAAAATATTGCAAAATTGGTCAACTGTTAGGCTTATGTTTATGTAAGACAAGCTTGCTAAATTACTGCAAAGAATATCTTTTTCACTGTCTACACAGCCCAGAGGAAGCAAAGGCAAAAAGTTAATTATGTTTTAATCCTCAGTGGGGCTCGCTGGCTGTCTCCATTACATACATACAATTTTAACTTTCTAAATACACTGCAAAGTGGATATTGCTATTATCCTCATTTTACAGATGAAGACGTCGACAATCATTGAATATAAGTAGTTTGCACAGGATCACATAGCAGCTAAAGGCCACAACAGTAAATCCAACTCAAATCTGTCTGTTTCTAATTATCTTAATTATCAGTTCATCCTCATCTCTTATGACCACTTGATCAATAACTCCTATGAGTTTTAGGTTTTAAGTACTGTGATTTCTCTGACACAGAGAAAGCACATGAAATTTTGTTCATCCTATCTCTTCCTCTAACCACTGCCTCATTCTTCTATTACCATTTACAGAAAAACACCCCCAAAGAGTTGCTCTTTCCACTTCTTCACTCTATTGCTTATAAGTGAATTCTAATCAGGTAGGTACTAGCAGCTCCTTGAGGAGGTAAAAGCTATCATTTGGGATATCTATGTATCTTTTAAAAATACCTTCAATATAAGTTTCAGTCTTTATGTGATAAATGTGAAATATGTTGTTTAATTTATGGTTGCATTACTATGATTCAATTTGCTGAAAGTATGGTTGTTAGTATAAAAGGACTTTCTTATTTCTTTCCATGTTTCATTTGATTATTTTACCTCTTTACTCCTACCTCCACTTTGTGCACCAATGACCCCCAACTTCCCACATGCATATTCAATCATGTTTTTCATCAGAAATTATTGCAAGTCACTTCAAATTTAATAAAAAAATAATCTGGTTATGAAAATTACTCAGTCCAAAATGCACTGACATTGGATTCTCTTCCAGAGTATTCCCATGGTCTTCTTCCTTCGACATCAATGTGTATTTTCACTTTAAACATAAGAGCACACTGCAATTCCCTTTAATTTGGGTGCATATTTGCAAAACTCAATGTAAAACAAATGAAGCTTTATAAAAATCATCTCTCCCATACGCAAGATCATGTGAGAGAGGAGGAAAAAACATAGCAATTAGAAGCAACCCGTCTTAGCAAGGTGATACATTCTTTGTACGGTAGGAATGCATAATCACCAAAGAGTTTTATCTCCTCTGAATGCTACATCACATAGGCATGTGTAAATGCCAACACACCTGCCTGAACAGTGAGCAAAGCACAAAGGCTCCATCATTCATTCTTATACAGGGCTCAGTTTTTACCCTGAGGTGCTGTAGGCAGTCATGTAACACCACATATTTTAAGACATTCAACACCTAGCATGAGTGTTCCTGCGCCAGAGCAGATTACTCAAAATAATAGCCTGGAGTGGTGCCTGTACACTTCAGAGAACTGCCCAACCCATTGTTGGTTTCTAAAGGAGAGGCAGGTCCCTGAGAATGGGCACTGCCAATCAACATTTCAATGTTGTACCAAATCCTGCAAGGAAATCAGAGGACTACAAGAAAGGTAAGCATATTTTTTTCCTGGATGCACTGCACAAAGCATTCATAAGAAACAGCATTAGATAAATAAATAATCCAGAGACTAGGAAAAGAGCATATTGATAAAACACACACACACACACACACACACACACACACAAAAACACCCAAAAACTACTAAAGGTAAGAAAAAAACTTTTTCAAACCTAATTTTTGCTTGAAATGAGAGAGAAATGCAATGAGAGAGAAACAGAGGAGAGAGAACATTTTCTTCCAAGATATTATAACAGAACATCTCTACAAGATATTTCTGTTTTCAGATTGTTTTAGTTTTGCTGTTTAACTAAAAATCATTTTATAATATTCATAGTTTTGTTGTGATCAAGTTTGAAAAATACAGTAAGTGATGTTTTGGGGAGACTGGGAATCTGATAGTAATGGTATAATTGAACCTAGGCATCTTAGATGTTTGACCCTCCACAACTGAAAATATATATCAATTTTACTTGACTATAACATCCTGTATAACTGTAAGTCAGTATTATGCCTTATTTCCTCTTTGAAATTATCAGAAACAATAATGAAAAATATGTAAAATTTATTTTCAGAGAAAGTAGGAAGTGTACAATCTACTGACTTCATAATATATGCAGAGTTCCCCAAAGTAGCTGAGAATGATCTCTGGCCAACAGAAAATAAGCAAACATGGACCTCAGTCCTACAACCTGTAAAGAACTAAATTCTGTTAACACAAATGAGGCTAGAAGATGATTCCAACTCAGAGCCTCCAAAAAAGAGCCCATTCATCCAGCAGATTCCTTGACTTCAGCCTGTGACTTCAGCTTGTGTTGGCTGTTGTTATTTTTTTATTTGAAAAATTAAGGGAAAAGAAGTCAGTGTCTCTGACTAAATAGTCAGGTATTGCATGTTCTAAAAACTCTTGTGGCAGACCAGTTGAAAATCAGAGTTGGATAATAGAAAAGCAGACTTCATACACACATACATACACACATACATAATATGGTTCTTGAAAAAGTTTACAATATGGATGTATCATGCAAAAAAAAGCAAAGAAAAAAAGAAAGAGAACAAAGGAAATTATTTTGCTTGGGGAAAATAACAGATAAGGAGTGAATAATAAAAAACAGAAGGTATTACTTTGCAAAATAATATATATATATATATATATATATATATATATATATATATATATATATTTGTGTATGTAAAAAAAAACTCTTGAAGATTACAGAAGAAATAATAACTAACAACCCAAGGTGGAGCGGGGATGGGGGCTGAAAATTGAATCAATGACAGGCAGTTGTGGAAGGGATTACATATTTTTATATATTTTTGTATTTTGTTCTTAAACTATGAGAGCTATATTCTTTTCAATATATATTTTAGAGAACAAATGAGTGCACAAATAATCCTAAAATGTTACTAGATTACTTTCTGGAACTTTACTATTGTTGGTATGATTTAATTACATCTATTCCAATTGGTCTTATTAAAACAAATATAATCCTGCTCTGGCTTGGTGACTCAGTTGGTGAGAGCATCATTTCCTACACTAAAAAGTGGCAAGTTAGATTCTCAGTGAGGACACATACCTAGGTTACAGGTTCCATCCCCAGTCAGGGAATAAACAGGAGGCAACTAATCAATGTTTCTCTCATGTGTCGATGATGTCTCTCTCTCTCTCTCTCTCTCTCTCTCTCTCTCTCTCTCTCTCTCTCTCTCTCATCTCTCTCTCAAAATCAAGGAAAAAATATCCTCGAGTGAGGATTAAAAACACACACAGCAATATAATACTTTTAAAATTACTTTCATTACATTGAAGTACATATATGACAGACAGGTAATTGTCAAAGCTTACATACCTTCAAATACCTAGGGAGTGTTTTTCTGTGGTATTTTTTACACTACTATTTTCTTTTTTAAATTAAACAAGGTGTCCTTTCGAACAGCTAAGATAGAAACAGTTAGAAACCTTTTTTCACTCCTCTGTGGAAAGTGGAGGAAATGAATAATGGACATAGGTAATTAAAATGAGAGTTTTTGAATTACCCAAGATGACATTCAGCAATACCAAGAGGATAACCTTGGGAATATGCAGAAAAAGCAAGTCTTCTTAACAGGAATGGGAAATAGAACAAGAAACAAGAATGATCTTTTTTAGACACCAGAGGCCTGATGCATGAAATTCCTGCAAGAGTAGAACTTCCTTCCCTCAGCTGCAGGCACTGGCTTCCCCCTGGCACCTGGGCCCCAGGCTTCCCTCGCAGCTCTGGCTTCGTCTGAAAGGTCGTCCAGAAGGATGTCTGGTCTAATTAGCATATTGCACTTTTATTATGATAGATAATGATAATAGTATTCCTTCTAGATTTAGTTCCTTGGTAAGAAAGATCTTGTTATGTGGGGGAGGAAGTTATTCTAAGATTCATATGGCAGGTTGATAAAAATAAGAAAGAAATGTTATTGTTATTGCTTTTGTAACATTATTTTCCTAAAATATAACATGAAAAGAAGACAGAGGAGGGTTTAGATGCCTTATAATGAATATATGCACGGACCATATGGTAGAATTGTAGCTCCCAAATGGCATCAATTTCTAGATAGCAGTCTAATTTGGAATACTACTGATAATCTAATTTTGGATCTCTTTCAAGACCATCAGTGTACTTATCTCCTAAAGAACCACAGGAATTAATTTTCAAGGAAAAGGGGGTGTGGATATGAAACTTTAGTCTGGTGGTTATTGTCTGCATTTAAAAAATAAACTATATAACTTACAGAATGTGTAGTGGTACATGGCATATGGAAGAAATGATAGATGAGATAACATACTGACACATTATGTTAAATCTTTTTTCTTCAAATGAGAACTCTCTTTGGGAAAAGGGTTAGATCAAAGGATAATCATAAGTAGCTAGTGAGTTATTGAAGAGTACACATGTATATTACACACACACACACACACACACAAACACACATACATGCTCACACTATATGATTTTTAGGATAGCCAGAGATGGACACAGGTAATAAAAAGCCAACTCATCACCACGTACAATAAAGCTCTGAAATAAAGAACAAACCTTATTATAAGGACATGAAATTCCAAATGGAAGTGTAATTGGGTGGCTGCATTTTAAGGCTGCATTGCTAAGCTACAACATTATTGTTGTAATTTTATTACACACATTTAAAATTGAGCGTATTGTAAAGCTGTTTGGATTCTGTCTCTTTCTGCCCATTTGCTCATTTAGCCCGCCTGTTTACCCCAATTCCTCCTTGATGAAGAACAACTCTCTCTCCTGATTGCCCAGGCAGTGTGTGCCAGAGTTTACTCTCAATTTTCCACAAAGGGTGTCTGTCACATGGTACCTATAAGATTTTCAGTCATAAGTATTGCCATAAATCATATATAGACCCTCACATTTCCAAGTAATCCTAATTGTGTATGCATCAATTCCCAGCTAGTAATATAATGAGGAAGACATCTTCATGTCATGATTGTTCAGAAACTTGAAAAGGTCAAGAGCATGACTGTTCAAAGCCTTCCAGCTTTGTTTTGAAATGGCCAGAATCAGTCAGGAAAAGAAAGTCATACAAAACTGGTTTTAATATATATATTTTTAACTGTAAAAAAATGCCATGCTTATAAAACAGCTTAATTATTTTTATTTTAGTTCCACCCTATTAAAAGACGACCAAAGCAAAACAGGAATGTTCTACTTGAGCAGAAAATGTTTTCCATTCTAAGTACAAAAAGTATCCTTGAACAAAAATCAAACAATGCAAATGCAATAGTTAGAAATTAACAATTCCTCATTCTACCATGCAGGTTTAGGCTAATCCAGGTTCTTATTCAGACTGCCTGGGGTCAAAATTTGGTCCACCATTTACTCAGCTGTGTGAGCTTCAACAATTTCTGAACTGTAGAATGAGGATTAAAAAAAAAGAAGGAAAACAACACACATACACATATATATACTACTTTATGGATTGTTATGAAGATTAAAAGATTAAAGAAGGTAATACTGAAAAAAAGTGTTTTGCACAGTACTTGACAAAAAAATTAGCAATCACTCAATGCTAGTATTATTTTATAAACATAAAAGTAATCTAGGGGTGACCTGAACTACTGTGTCACCTTTAGGGATAATTTTTCTTCCATTTTTATGTGAAGTGGGGAGGCAGCAAGTGGAGGTAAGGAGAAAAATATTTAAGACAAAATAAAAATAGTATGCACAAGTGCTCAGAGACTTGTCATAATTCTGTACAATCTCAACACTTCCTTATCTCATGGAAACTTTCTCAAAGTATGCCTACACATTAAAACAAACAAAAATTTTATTATAACCTTCCTTCCTTGTTACTTCCCTATATATCTCCCTTTCTTTGCACTCACACTTCTTTAAATAATTGAACCTGTAGGCCACATTGACTTCCTCAGCATCTTCTCAGTGTTTAACCAATGATAATATGGTTATAACCAAAATGTTCTTCCTATTGATATTTCATAAATTTCTTGTGCACATTTCAATCTTCATCCTCCTCAAAGTCACTTGTAATCAGTTCATCCTTAGGTGACTTGAGGACTGTCTCTCGTAATAACATTTGATACAGTAAACTAATCTCTTTTACTTTACATCTGTAGCCTTACCTGGTTTTTCTCCTATTTCTATGGGTTATCTCTTCTTTCCAATCTCCTTTGCAAACTTCTTAAATGGTAATGCTCTTTATAGCTATTTCTATGCCCTCTCTTCTGCCTGATATCCAAGGGAAATCTCATTCACTCTCATGTCTCCAAGAGCTACATTTTCTACCTAGACTTATCTCCTGTACTTCTTGGAATTCTACCAGAAGACCTTCTGAAATAGCTGCTTTAATGTCTCACAGTACCTGAAAATCAATGATTTCAAATTGAAATCGTTCACCAGCCCTTACCCTTTGAGGGTGTTTCTATTCTAAATTTCTCCAGCTCATTATATGGTTCCCACTAGGTGGTTGCTCAGTCAAGAGGCTGAAGAAACATCCATGACTCCTTCCTATTCCTTAGAACCAACATCGTATCATCGCTAAGTCCTATATTTTATGGCTCATATTGCCTAAGTTCACTTAACTCTATTTCTGAGACTATTGCCATAGTCAAGCCGCAAACACCCTGCTTGGATTACTACAAAGTGGTTTGACTGCTCTCTCTAGATCCACTCAGGCTTTCCCCATTCATTTCCCACCCTTATCCAAATATCAGAGATTTAAAACTGAAAATCTCATGAAGGTTTTTCCCCACTTCTCTTTGATGAGAAGGTCATAAGAACTAAAGCAGCCACCAAGAGCCAGGAGTGGAAGTCACACATTGTTCCACCAACCCCGTCTACTTAACTTGAGCCATTTGTATGTGATTTTTATCATTGTATTTTCAAGTTTTATCATAACAGCTTAACCTGCACTCAATACATACTAAATTTCCTTTATTATAACCTTCATTATTCTGTATTAAAATTTTGTTTTCAATGTCTGTTTAATTTGATATATTTTATGTCTTAATCACCACTATGTCCTTAGCACCTATAAAGAGGAATGAGTGAATAAATGAATGAATGAATGAATTAAAGAAAATCACTGTAAAATTGGGGCATGGTGGGACTAGACTTTAGCGGTCTTCTGTTCTTAGTTCACTGCTCTTTCTCTGTGTATTCTATACATAACATTATTCTGCACAATAAGTGCCCAGCTATAACTGACCTTCTAGTGCCACTAATCCCACCACGAATACTGATATCTAAGCACATTGTGCTGAATGGAAGTTCCAAATATTTCCTTATATAGATTGGATGATCTGAGCAGTAGAGTCTTAAATCAAGGTTCAGAGCGGGCCATTTTGTGCTGGCATGCTGCATTTCCTTTTTTGCTTTAGTAAGATTATACAGCACACTGAAATGATACCTTCAGTACTGAATGATTTGGCACTCAGGAGAATTAAAAAAGGCTTTTCTTTATGGTTAAAAGTAAATTACAAAAAAAGGAATACTGGCAGGCAATCATTCTATTGCTATAGGAATGAAAGGGATTTCACAATGTGAGTAGTTTAGATTCATATAATTTGAAGAGCTATTGGCAAGTGGGAAATCACTCAGCAATCTAAAGAAGAGCACTGAGGCTATGAATGCAATTGTGTTCTCTCTCTCTCTCTCTCTCTCTCTCTTACACACACACACACACACACACACACACACACATACACACACTCCACAAGTGCACTAAATGCAGATGTTCTAAGACAGTGGTTGGCAAACTGTGGCCCCTTGAGTGTGGCTCTTCCACAAAATACCACGTGCGTGTGCACATGTACAGTGTGATTGAAACTTCATGGCCACACTCAAGGGGCCAAAGAGCCACATGTAGCTCATGAGCAGCAGTTTGCCAACCACTGCTCTAAGATAAAGATGAAAAGATTTAACTCAAAATGCATTACATTTTTATTTTTAAAAGAACACCTGAATGTATACATATTCTAGATATTTGGCTTATAAAATCTTGCCTAATAATAAACAAACATGCAAATTAACCATCCTTCCCCTATGCTCACCAGCCAACCAGGAGAGCATGAAAATTAACCCAACAAAAATGGTGGTTAATTTGCGTATGTAGGGGCGAAGCAGTGGAGTGAAGACTGAAGGCTCCTTCCGGAGCAAAGGCCTGGGTCCCGGATGCCGGAGGAAAACCAGTGCCAGCAGCCAGGGGACCAGAAGGCCTATTGCACGAATCTCTTCATGCAATGGGCTTCTAGTATAAACATAAAACTAGAGCTAAAATAAGGTCATCTTATATTAGGTGATAAAATTTAAAATCTGATGACTGGATATTCTATGTTATGGATTAAATTGTATACCATCAAAATTTATATGTTGCCCTAACCCCCACTATGTCAGAATATGACTTTACTTTGAAATAGGATTTTTGCAGATGATCAAGTTAAGATAAAGTCATTAAGTTGGGACTTATACCAACAGGACTGATCTATTTTAAAAGGGAAAATTTGCGTGTGGACACGCACGCATGGAGAACACCATGTGAAGTTGAAGGCAGAGTTCTGGGTGATACATCTAAGAGCCAAAGAATGTCAAAGATTCCCAGAAAACTACTTAAGATAGGAGCGAGGCATGAACAGATACACTCTCACAGCACCGGAAAGAACCAACCCTGCAGAGACATTGATCTCCAGAACTGTGAGACAATGCATTTCTGTTACTTAAACCACGCAGTCTGTGGTACATTGACACAGCAGCCCTAGCAAACTAATATATTCCCTGATGATTTTATGATTGTTCAAAATGCCATTTTCATTTACTTACTTTTTTTTGCTTTCTCATTTTTTATTTGATTCTATTACAAGTGCCTCCCATTACCCCCTTTGCCCTGCCCTGCCCCTACCAGGCCTTCACCACATTATTGTAGGTGTCCATGGGTGATGCATATATGCACATATATTCTTCTATTGGTCTCTTCATGACCTTCCCACCCACCTCCACTCTGAGATCTGTCAGTCTGTTCCATTTATCCATGCCTCTGGTCTTATTTTGTTTGGTCAGTTTATTTTGTTCTTTAGATTCTGAAAGATTCATGGTCATCTCAGCAGGGCCATCTAACGCAACGCTCAGTAATTACTATCAAAGAGAGAGTGTCAAGAAGAACTAAAATTTTATTTTATTTTATTTTATTTTATTTTATTTTTTTATTGCTTAAAGTATTACAAAGGGTATTACATATGTGTCCTTTTTTCTCCCCTGCCTTTGACAGTCCCCTAGCCTCCCCTATCCCCCAGTGTCTTATGTCCATTGGTTATGCTTATATGCATGCATACAAGTCCTTTGGTTGATCTCTTACCCCCCTCCCTCCTGCCCCCCAACTTTCCCCGGCCTTCCCGCTGCAGTTTGACAATCTGTTTGAGGCAGCTCTGCCTCTGTATCTATTATTGTTCAAAAGTTTATAATGGTCTCTATTATGCATGAATGAGTGAGATCATGTGGTATTTTTTCTTCATTGACTGGCTTATTTCACTTAGCATAATGCTCTCCAGTTCCATCCATGCCATTGCAAATGGTAACAGTTCCTTCCTTTTTACAGCAGCATAGTATTCCATTGTGTAGATGTACCACAGTTTTCTAATCCATTCATCTACCGATGGGCACTTAGGCTGTTTCCAAATATTAGCTATGGTGAATTGTGCTGCTATGAACATAGGGGTGCATATATCCTTTCTGATTGGTGTTTCTGGTTTCCTGGGATATATTCCTAGAAGTGGGATCACAGGGTCAAATGGGAGTTCCATTTGTAGTTTTTTGAGGAAACTCCATACTGTCTTCCATAGTGGCTGCACCAGTCTGCATTTCCACCAGCAGTGCACGAGTGTTCCTTTTACTCCACATCCTCTCCAGCACTTGTCGTTTGTTGATTTGTTGATGATAGCCAGTCTGACAGGTGTGAGATGGTACCTCATTGTTGTTTTGATTTGCATCTCTCGGATGATTAGTGACTTTGAGCATGTTTTCATATGTCTCTTGGCTTTCTGAATGTCCTCTTTTGAAAGGTGTCTATTTAGGTCCTTTGCCCATTTTTTGATTGGATTGTTTATCTTCCTTTTGTTAAGTTGTATGAGTTCCCTATAAATTTTGGAGATTAGGCCCTTATCAGATATGACATTGGCAAATATGTTTTCCCACACAGTGGGTTTTCTCGTTGTTTTGTTGATGGTTTCTTTTGCTGTGCAGAAGCTTTTTACTTTGATGTAGTCCCATTTGTTCATTTTCTCTTTAGTTTCAAGTGCCCTAGCAGCTGTATCAGTGAAGAAATTGCTTCGGCATATGTCTGAGATTTTGTTGCCTTTGGATTCTTCTAGAATTTTTATAGTTTCCTGTCGTACATTTAAGTCCTTTATCCATTTTGAGTTTATTTTTGTGTATGGTGTAAGTTGGCGGTCTAGTTTCATTTTCTTGCATATATCTGTCCAATTTTCCCAGCACCATTTATTGAAGAGACTATCTTGGCTCCATTGTATGTTAAGAAGAACTAAAATTTTAAACGCTTTGCTGGAGGAGTCAGAGACTTACTCTGCAAGATTCAAGGAACCCAAGAATTCTTTTCCAGGGTTATTGCATATCATTGTACAATATGGGTGAACAATACTGCACAGCCTTTTCAATCACTATTCACATGGTAGACACCACAGATTTATACACATACTAATTTTTGATAGACAATATCAACATCTCATACCCCAACAATGTCAATACATTGTAATTTTATGACATATGGAAGTACGGTGCCTTGAGGATGGGGCACCTATTTCGAATTTGCACAAAGGTTGTGAGCAAGCAGTTGTTCTGGTATGACCATTAAGAACTACTACTTTCAAGTTCTATTAATGACATCTAAAATCAGAATTTTATTTCTTAAAATTAAAGAGATTACAAATTGTCAGCTTAAGGGTCACATTTGGCTTGAAGATATGTAGTTTATTTTGCATACTTCGTGTTTTAAACATCTCAGCCAGTGTATAAAAACTGAGTAATTTACATTAAAACCTAGCTATTTGGCTTGTTTTGGAAAATAATCAGAACATTTTGCTGCAGGAACCTGCATGCTAACCTGGTAGGGATAAACTCCTGATAAGGGGCAGTAGGATGAGGTGTGTACTCACACCAGCCTCACCACAGTCCTACACACCAGGAGTGTGAGTATCAGGTGGCATGTCATCAAGTTGTCCATCTTATTTATCTGAGAGCACAGCAAACAAGCATATTTCTCTAAGCACATGTCTTAACTAAAGGAGGAAAATGAAATAGAGAGGCTAATATTTAAAGAATATTATAGAGCAGCTCATTTGCCCCATCACTTCCTTCTTGTTTGTAGCTTACTCATGAGGCATTTTAGTTTGAGACCCTAGGGTAAGGTATCTCATTCTCTCCAACACTCCTAGGAGGAGCCGGTTAGCCTTATCTGTGATTAGCACCTTCCAGGGGATGTGCTTGTCAGATGCTCCACAGCCCCGCAGGCATGTGGTGAGAGCAGGATTGAGAAAGCAGAGAAGGGAGGGGAAAGAATCCAGAACAAGGTCAGTGTCTAGAGGGCCTTCCTAGGATAGACTGCAGATCACCAGGCTTATTCTTACTGACATTCTTGTAATAACTTTATCTTAACATTGGAATTATCTCCTTCTCAGTATATTGAAAAGGAAACATTGACTATATTGAATGGTCTCTTTAGCCCTCTTAGATTTTAGGCTTGCACCCTCACCTATTTCTTTTAAATTAATTCAGCAGTGCATTGTGACTCTGTGACTGGATGCCATCTTTCCACTCCACTTCCATCCTGTTCCACCTCATCCAACACAAATGTTCCCTCCACCAGGACATATTTTCTTTCTCTCTCCCTGGTGGGGAGACCAGAAAGTTCCTACATACAGTCAGCACTATTTACTCTCATTTACCACACTTCTTATGCCCCTGGGTCAAGGGAGGTCATGTTGGAGACTAGAGAAGCCTCGTAGCTCAGCCCTCCACAGGGGGGAGTTTTCATGTGTACATGTGTCTTTGAAGAACAGGGATCAAGGCTGAGTTGTCTTGGTTTCTATAGCATTAGCCATTAACAACCCAAATGCCCCCACAGCACAGACAGGGCCTGTACATATTCTTTTGCACACAGACACATGTGAATGCCTATATACACACAGAAATATCCATACTTCCCTCTGTATTGGTACATGTTTCTTTCCAGGACAGAGTGTGTATAATGATCTGATTTCACTCCTGTGAGTAATATAATGGTCTTTATACAGTAATTCCTGTTCAGAAGGAACTTACATATTTGGTACATCATCATATATGCATTGGAACACACATGTTTAAGGAAAGTACAAAGAAATGTATTATTAAAAATGTAAGCATACTAGTGAACAGCATATTGATCCAAATATGAAACAACAAGAAAACTAGAACCAGGACCAGATTATCTAATACACAAAATATCACTTATGTGGTTTTGGCCCAGTTATTTAACATCTCTAAGCCTCAGTTCATCCCTTTTTATATCCTTACCCATCTCATAGTCTTTCTGTGAGTAAGCATCAAGAAAAGAATAGTGAATCAGAAAATGTTTTATAAACGGTGTGAAGTAGGATCCTGTAAATATAAAGCACCATCATCAAAAATATTGCATTAAAAAAATACTGCATTTAGAAAACTTCTATGTGGATAGTATTTGTGTGTGCACACATGCATGTGTGTGGCAGTTCAATATTCTGAGGTAGGTTTTAATTGCCTATATTTATGGATGTAGATATTGAAGATGAGAGCAAAGAAATATGCTCTTATATGGTCAATAAGAGATATTTGGGGCTTAAAATCCAATTCTAAACAAACTATCAACACACAAAAACAAAACAAATCCAAAGTTTCAATGATTCTAATTTTCTAAAATAGTACTTCTAAAGGTTGAATAATAATGGCTATCAGAATAATCTACCACCCTGAAATATGCTACTTTAGCATATGGATTATTCTCAGTAGAAGGCAATTGAGAATCAATAGACACAGAAAGAAGCCTTCTTGGATCTTTTAGTCTTCTGACTAAAAGCAAAAATTCCTGAAAAAAAGGACTGACTTAAATCCCCTGTCTGGGGGAATTCATGGCCATGAAGAAGATGAGTCTGCACAGACAAATCTTACTAAGATAACCTTCGTCTTTCATTAGTTTCCTATATTATCATTCCACAATTTGCCCACCCCCCTTTCCTTTGTTTAGTTACTTCCCCACAATTTATCACCAACTGTTAAAATAGTTAAATCACTTCTTGAGATTTTTCTCTTTTTTGTGTAGCACCTATGCATATAAAATTCAAAACTTCAACCAAGTGTGTATGCTTTTATTCTCCTTTTATTCTGTCCTTTGTTAGTTTAATTCATGGTAACCAGTAAGTGAACATAAGAAGGTAGAAAAAAACAGTTTTTCCTCACTTACAATGACATTGCATATTATTTGATACTAGAGGCCTGATGCACAAAATTCCTGCAAGAGTAGGCCTTCCTTCCTCCTGCTGCCTACACCAGCTTCCCCCTGGCACCCTGGACCCGGGCTTCCCTTGCAACACTGGCTTCATCCGGAAGGATGTCCGGTCTAATTAGCATATGACACTTTTATTATTATAGATAATTATATTTTATTGTTCTTATCTTTCATGAATATTTTATTGTCTTGATTATGACTTTGATCTTTATATATATTTTTAATAACATTGTTTCAAAAATAACAATACATAACACATATAAAAGTATACTTAACCCTTTGAGTGCCAACCAATATCCTAGGAACTATGCTAAAATTGCCAAGGCATTTTTGTTGATTTTACAGCAGTTTAGGAAAAAAATTATGAATTGCAAGTAAATGAAGTTACATATTCAAAAACTTAAGGAAACCTTTACTACATTTGTTTTCTCCACTTAGGTGCCATCTGTCATTAAAGAGTGAACTACTAGCATCTAATAGTGACACTGCGGGAGAAGCATGATCGCACTCCCGGCACTTTTGGCGAAAGCCAGGAGGAGCGTGATCGCGCTCCTCGGCACTCTAGGGGTTAATATAAGTCAAAGAAATGTAAATCAAGCCATGATAAACTTTTGTTTTTCAGCTATCAGACTGACAAAAACCTCACAGGGATGTAGAAAAACTGGATTAAACACATTTTTATTGAGGATTAAAGATAAATTATTTTAGAAATCTGTAATGTTAATTATAATTTTAAAAATCTCCTCACCTTGATTCAGGAGGTCCACTTTGTAGAATCAGTCCTACCAAACTGATAACAAAATTAAACTTACCTCTCCACAGGCGTAAAAAATGTGCACAAGGATGCACACTGCAGTTTTGTTTGTTAGAGTGGAATAAAGCTGATGCACATTGAGGACCCACCAGCTAGGAAAGTGGTCAAAATCATATAATCTGTTTATTAGTGTAGTATCATATAGCTATTTAAAATGCATTGTTTGAAGAATGCAAAATTAGGTAAAAAGGCAAAATAAAATTATATTTTTATAGTCTTATTTTTATAACAAACTACAAAAATAAGAAAATACCCTCCCACACTTGTCTCAGTATGTATGTATGCAAGTGTGTAAATATAAACAAGAGTAAAAAATTATTTATCAACTATTTGTAAATTGAGGCAATGAATCAAAGAGAAGATATAGAATTTTCCAGAAAAGTCTCCACTTTTAACATAATAAAATAATTTTTATTTTGTGATTCATAATAAAGTTTAATAAGTGCTTTTTTCAATGACCAACTTGGAGTTTTCAGTTCTATTTGGTGAATCAAAATGTTGAGGTAAACTATAGCCAAGTAAATGAATCAGTTAGACCCCTTTTCAGAAATGATATACAAATACAAATGAGGGACAGCTTCATGGATGTGCCCTTAGGCAAGGAAGGCAACCCAGATTTATAACAACACCACAACTTAAAATAGTATCCTTCTCATTACTTGTGATGGTTTGTTTAATGTGTCAACTTGGCTAAGTAATAGTACCCAGTTATTTAATCAAACACTAGTGCAGATGTTGTTGGGAAGGTGTCTTATATAATAAAAGCATAATATACAAATCTATGAATGGCGGACTGACCAGCTGGCATGAAGACGGGGCTGGCGAGCAGATGGTACCAGGCCAGCCAAGGCACGTGTCAGCAGGCAGAGGGAGGTGATGGGGTAGGTGGCAACCAGTGGAGGCGGAGGGGTGAATGGGGGGGGGCAGCACTGTCCCCTGATTGCCCGTCTAATTGCCTCCCATAGGGGGAGACAGGCGGCAACGGCAGGGTGATGGGGGCTGCGCTGTCCCCTGAACCCCTGTCCAGTCGCCTCTGCAGAGGGAGGCCAGACTGCCATCAGTAGGACATCCTCTGAGGACTCCTGGACTGTGAGAGGTCTCAGACCGGGCTGAGGGATGCCTTTCCCCCTCCCCAGTGCTCAAATTTTCATGCACCGGGCCTCTAGTTTTTGTAATATTTACAATCAGTTGACTTTAAGTAAAGGAGATGACACAACAATGTGAGTGCACCTCATCCAATCAAGTTTAAGGTCTTAAGAGTAAAAACTGAGGTTTCCTGTCAAAGAAATTCTGCCTCAGGACTGTAGCATTCACTCCTGCCTGAGTTTCATGTTTGCCAGCCTGCCTCACCCATTGGGGTTTGCCAGCCTCCACCATCATGTGAACCAATTCTCTAAAACATAAAAATATACTATCGGCTCTGTTTTTCTGATACATTTATGTAAGGACATCAATTTTAGCTTTGAACAAATTAGTAAATAAAATAATTGTGCCTGCTTTTCATCAACTGCAGAACTCCTCTAAGCAAAGACTGAACTAGACAGATCAGATTTTAAAATCTTGCCATTTCAGTGAACATTGCATTTTTCTCATGGCCTCAAAAAGGCCTTAAGCACACAGACTATTATAAATAGTGAATCAGAAAGACTGTTTGACGTAGGGTTATCTCCTTTTCATTTATCTCCCTAGACCCATCTCCTCACACTGCTGCCCTCTGGCCTTATTTCCATTGGTAATAATCTGTAATTTCTCCTATTTTCTCTTTTCAATACCACTAAGAGTCAGGTTTTCCTTAGGACATATTACCTATTTATAGCCATTTAGAACATTTTACACCAATCGGCACTTTGGAGCTGTATCCGGCTGTATAACTAGCATTTACAAGGTTTCTGTAGACTTTTATTACATGGTGTGACATTAGATTGATGGACTGTCTCAATCTTGTTCTCTGTCAATTGTACACTGATCCGTGACAGCATAATGGATATGTGACAGTGTTTGGAAGGGTGAGAGTGACTACAATAACATTTTGGGGAGGATGGATATCAGGGTTCCTTTTAATACACTTCTTCATTTTCCTCTTATATTAATTTTTTTAAAATCTGCCAACTTAGGGCATGTCAATTTTCTTTATCAGAAAAAAAAGATACCTGTTTGAGACAAATGGTATTAAGTATGATGGCAAAATAGCTGTCGATCACGCTGAACAAGGCTATTAGGTATTCCTTGTAGCAAGGAGACTTCCAAGGACCCTTCCAGAAGGGAATCGTGTAATGTTCCCATCTAGGTCAAGGGTTATTCCATCTAGAACGATATTCTCTTTTGAGGGAAGAGAAGAAGAAGGGCTTACGGCTCTCATCACAGGGAGTCACTCAGGACTTGCCTGAGGAGATGGTTACACCTTCCCCTGAACAGGCATTTGGAGGCTGTGCCAGGGCTCATGCTTCTGTGACCAGCCAGAGAGCCTTTCAACACTCAGGAGTTCACGTTTATTTACTGTTTCAAAGGTTGCAGCCGTGGCCTCTCTTGGGGGACAGAGAAAGGAGAGTAAAAACATTTGCAGCTCTTTTCTTCTCTTCCTTCTGAAATGTCACAAGTAATACCCATAGGCCTGTGCCTTTGGTTTTGTTGCTGAGAGAGGTGCCAGGGAGCTTCAGGGAAGTGACAAGGGAGAGGAGGAGTGGGTTGGGGGAGGTGGTAGGAAGGTGAAAGTCACTGAAGGGGAAGAGCTGCACACCAACCTTGGCTTTGTTTCAGCACGAACAAGGGAGGAAAGGTTAACAGAGCGCAGACAGGCGGGTGGCAGCCTACAATATATGACATGGTAATGGATTCAAGATGCAGAGTCTGGGAAAGCTGATCCTCTCAGCAACAAAGAACTAGTCAGGAGTTCAGATACTCTATTCTTTGTCCAAACGGAGAAGTTCAATTGAAGATTTGGAAGCTGTGAAACAGTCTCATTTTTGTAAAATCCATGTGGTGCTTTTATTTTTGGAGGGAATGGGTACATATTCTAAAATGTTTATGCATGGGAAATGTGTAAGATACATCTCTTCTTCATGCTGCACGTGCACACACACCCACACACACACCTGCCCAAGGTTCCCCTCATCTTAAAAGATGTGAGGACATTACATGGAACAAAAAAGGTAAAAGTCCTGACTATGGCATGGGATTGGGTCACAGAACAGTAAGGGTCAGGACTCAGAAATTCTGGCAACACAAGCAGAAGGCATCAGTCTTACCCCCACGTTGTCAAAGACTGAGTCCAGCTGCAGAAAGGTCAAAGGACTGTTGCCCTCGTGGTCATGGCATGCTAACCAGGACTTATTTCCACTGAATCAAAAGTGCTACTTGACATCTCCATAGGCACGATTCTCTGTGACTCCAAACCCAGTAAAAGTGGCCAGCATGACTGACACGGGTAGAGTGCTTGGGCTCCAGATAATAGAACTCCCAACACTAATACTTTAAGCAGCTAAGAGTTGGTTTATCTGATCAAAAAGTTCATAGGAAATGCTGGCTTCAGAGATGCTGCTCTAACCGTGTGACCAGACCCTTCCCTGCTCTACTCCTGGGATTTCCCTGTAGGATGGCTGCCAGCAGCTGGTTGGACTCAGGCTTTCTTTTCACACCTGATAAAGTTTGGGAAGGAGTTGGCAACATGGAGAGGCCATGGGGAGGGATAAATACTTTTAAAAATGTTTCTGTTCAAAAGAGAAAAGAGAAATAGATGCTGAGTGACAATAAATGAAAAATGTCAACTGCTACTCCTGTCACTGTGCTTCGTCTCTACCCTTTGCCTTTTGAGCTTCATCCTCCTGCACATCACTGATTAATTGACCTTTCATTTACCCCAGTGATTTTCAACCACCGTGCAATGGCACACTGGTGCACTGCAAGATTATCCTCACCCGAGGATATTTTTCCACTGACTTTTAGAGAGAGTGGAAGGGAGAGAGAGAGACAGAGAGAAACACTGATGTGAGAGAGACACATTAATAGGTTGCCTCCTGCATATAACCTGACCAGGGCCTGGGAACTTGCAACCAAGGTACTGGTATGTGCCCTTGACTGGAATCGAACCCAGGACCCTTCAGTCTGCAGGCCAATGCTCTATCCACTTAGGCAAAATGGCTAGGGCTACAAGATTTTTTAACAATATGTGATACTTGAGTATTTAGTCAGGGCACTAACCTCTTTTTCCTTAGATTGTCAAAAAACAAACAAACAAACAAAAGACAACAGCAGTCTAGTGTGAATGAACCAAAATTATACTTACGTTTTTTGTCAGATCATCCAAAAATAGAATACATTTGTTGGTGTGCTGCAGAGTTTTAGTTTCATAATATATGGGCCATGAAACTAAACAGTTGGAAATCTCTAATTTAGCCAATGAGTCAGTCTGCAGGGCAATTATTGAGCACCTGACTTGGGCTATAGTAATACATTCTCACTCCTAAGAAATTCTGTACTGGGTAGAAGAAATATAAAGTGTAATCAAAATATTGTAATTAGTTCTACTTATGAAGAAATGTACAAGATACTGTGGCAAGATGTCTATGCAATAGATGAGGAGAAAGGTTTCACAGAAACTGGAGTTGGACCTGAGCCAGGTAGGAGCTCTTCAAGCTGGGGACCAATTATGAGCAGAAGAGATAGATAGCATATGCAAAGGAAGGGGTAGGAGTGATAAAACTATCCCATGTTTTTGAGGAATAGTGACTGGTATGCAGTAATTGGAGGAGAGATTGTAAATATAGGAGACATAAAATGTTCAGCCATGCCAATAGATAGCCCTGGGTCTCTATTCAACCCACACATCTTAGTCTTGTGCAGTCACAAGAAACAGTGCGATTGTGATCCAGAATGGGGCCAGCATGATCTGGGGTTTGTTCAACCATTTTTGCCAAATGTCTGCTGTGTGTAAAGCAGGGGACTACTACACATGCATGTCATCTGACCTCAAACAGAGCCTTTCCACTGACTAGAAGTGTCTCATTCATCTCTCTAACACATGTCTTCTCTGTCTGTAAGCTCCCCTTCACTTACTTGGCTCATTTTCTCTTAGGAAGATCTTGCCTGTTTAAATGACAGGATACTATACTCTCACCACATACAAATTCTCTATCCATCTACTCTCAGTCTTCAAGTTGCGTCCACCTTTACATTCTCCTCAAACCCTAACATCCATTTTTTTATGAGAATGCTTCCTCCTGTTCCCTGGTTCCCGCTGTCAAGCTCCCACAGGAAATGCTTAGCGCTTTCGGATGAAAGGTGCTTAGCCAGCTATCCACTGGCCATTTCCATGTTAAATGTGCTCACAATTCTGCAAGACCCTTCCATCTCCTCTTGCCTCCCTGGTGCTTTGCTCTGTCATTTGTTACTTTCTTCTCTTATTATCTCGCTCTCCACTGACTCCTGCCCATTGACATTTAACAATGCTCAGATAACCCATCCTCCCCAAACAAAGACACATTAAAATATACATGGGTTATAGTCTCCCTTCAAAATCCTTCTTTACATGAGAGTGGTTTATTCCTGCCCTTTTTATATACCAACTGTCCACTCATTCATTACACTATTGAAATGAACTTTTCTCTATAGGGCTGGCTGCATGATTGGTGGGGTCTGGTACAAGAAGAGATGGTAGAGCCCTTTGTTCACTAAGCAGTAGAAAGATTTCTTCTTTTATAATTGACTAGAGGCGTAGTGCATGAATTTGTGCATGGGTGGGGTCCCTTGGCCTGGCAGCCTGGCTGGGGGGAGGGACCGTGAGAGGTTGGCCGGCCACAAGAGTTGGCTGTGGGAGCACACTGACGACCAGGGGGCAGCTCCTGCATTGATCATCTAACCTCTGGTGGTCAATGCACTTCATAGCTACCAGCCAGTCGTCCAGTCACCTGGTTGTAAGTTGCTTAGGCATATATATATATAGTATTTCTCAACCTGTCATACAAGTTTTTATTTGCCTTTAAATGCCACAGTACCTCAGGCACATTTATACTCATGGAAAGAGTGCAGACCCTGACAGGAGCCCAGGGCTCCACCCTCAAACTCAGTAAACAGGGCGTGGGTCCCCTCTCAAACTTTCCCACCCATGTTGGCACCTAGGAACCCTCCATGGGTGGAAGGCACCAGGGACAGCACTATATCCAGGACAAAACCTGATAAAGGTATTACCAACCCTCCCCTGAGTGTTGCAATAGCTTTATGCATCTCCCAGCACTGCCTCCCCAGAGAATTATCAGAGTCATCTTTTTAAGCATGTGTCAGGTCACGCCATTTCTCTGCGCAGAAACCTCTGATGGCTGACTTCTCTCTCTCTCTTGGAGTAAAGGCCAAATTCCTTAGAAAGACCTTTAAAGGCTTTGTGTGCTGGCCTATGCTAGCTCTCTGAAATTAGTCTCTTGCCATTCTCTTTGCCCAACCCACCACACTGGACTTTCTGCTATTCTTCAGCCATTCAAACATGTTCTTACTTCATGGACTTTACATTTACTGTTTATGAAAAAAAAATTTATTGTCTCATATAAGTTAAAAGTTGTCTTATATCAACCAGCAGGCAAGGCTGGTGTTACACAGCCGAATGAGGAATCTAGCTCTCAGTGTCTCTATCAGCTCTCCTTGGACACAGCCTCATTCTTGCCTCTCACAGAAACCCCAAGCTTAAGAATACCAGCAAATAATGTCTCATTCCAATACTTCCAGAAAATTATTTTTGTGAGTTCACATTGAATCATTTGGAGTTATATGCCCATCTCAGATTTTTTTAAAAAAAATAGGGACTAAAATATTCAGTACTTTAATGACCTCAGCCTGAGTTATGTGCTCATACCTGGAGTCTGTGAGAAAGGAAAGAGAGTCAGGGATGAGTGATTCCTGATAGGAAAAGATCTTATTTCTCAACATAAAATATATGTCAAATGTGGCTACTTAATGGCCTATTCTGTTACCATTAAGATTAGTTTTTTAAAGAATATTATATTTAATGACATAAAAGCTTTTTGTTATAATGTTAAGTTTAAAAGCAGGATATTAAATGAGTAAGAGTGGGTGAGAGAAACAGAATGCAATTTCCGAAAGAGAATAAATGAAATATCATTGAGTGGGAGAATTATGCAAGAGTTTAATTTTATTTCTCATTTCATTATGTTATTGATATTTTCTGGTGTGATAGCATATTTCACAAAAGCATAAATATTCTCAGATGGCTCGGTAAATAGGTGACAATACATTTAAAATGCAGAGGGGCATAATACTTTAAACAATAAAGAATTTAAATTTAAAAACTATACTTCTATTAAGAGTATAAAATAAAAACAGTGTGTAATAAATATAAAAAAATAAAATGCAGTGGGAGCAATTGTTTGTGAGCATAGCTTTTAGTAGTCTTAACTTTCTGGGTGCTAACCCTGGGTTCACCAGTTACTGTATGTGTAAATTTATGTGAGTCATTTACTTCCCACAACTCCATTTCTTTACCTGAAAGGTACAAACCGTAGTGCCTATTTCATGGGGTTGTGGCAAGGACTAAATGAACTCAATAATGTGCAGCACGTGGTCTCATAGTAAGGCCTTGAAAACATCATCATCACTAAGGGTTAGATGTAGGTAGATGTAGGCAAAAAAAAAGCAGAGACATGCTTCAACATTTTATGGAAGATCATCCATTCTTAGAGGATGATCATTTCATAACTTTTTAAAAAATTTAATCACTTTTTTTTTATTTTTCAATTACAGTTGGCATGCAATATTATATTAGTTTCAGGTATAGCTAGGTTGGCTTTTATGACCAGTGGTTGTCTGAGGTTGATTGAGCCAGGGCAATAAGAATGCCTGAGCCATGTGAGGGGTAAAAACAAACCAAAAAAACCCACTTGGTTTAATTTTAATTTCCTTCCAAGAATTAATCTAGGGTCCAATACTAAGAATACCAGATTGCCATGATTCTCTCAGTCATCAGGGGGTCAGGAAAGTGATAATGTAGGTGATTTAAGGCATAGCTGTTGGCACCTTTCAGGTAACTGCAGAACTCTTCATTTCAGAGAGACCCCTTTTAAAATTTGCTTTCAGTGACATCCATGTGGCCCTTGTGTAACCTGCCCCAACCATTAAGTAGGTACCTATTTTTTAATGAAAAGAATTTTTAACTTATGCTTATCAAAGGCAAAACAAGAGAGAAAACTGTCACTTGGCTGACGCCTATCAAATAATTGGAGTCCTGTTGAACTAGATGGCACAGGCCCTAGATGACACAGTAGCATTAAATAAAAGATAAAATGGAAACAAGACTCTTTGAATAACACTGCCTGAAAGCAATTTTCTTCTTGAACTGGGGCACTGCTGATCTGAAAGCCACAAATTTTAGAGAATCATGCAGGGCCTGAGACTTTGATTGTATAGTTAATAAAGGATAAAAAATCTTCATCTCATACAGTTGACGACATGCAAAACAAATTCAAGATGTTCAGCGACAGACTTGCAAGAATTCCAAATAAAAAATGAAACAGAAGCGAAGGCTGCTCTTTTAACTGTTCACAAACTTACACCTATATAGAGTGGATTATTTTTTTTTATTTTTAACCACAGCATTGAGTTTTTGTGTCAGAAGCTTATTTTAGTTATTAATTCTCAAGATGCCAGTGTCATCTTTATAATGCAGGAGATTTATTTGACAACAAAAGTTAAACGCCTAAGGACTTTTTATGTTTAAAAATACATATATGTTCTCCAAATAGGAGTGTGTTTTAGGAAGACTCCTCATGAGCCCTTGCCTCTGTGTGAAGGAAGCCAGTATATTTAATTTTTATTTCAAGCCATTTAGCTCAAGGCTCCCTCTTAGCTCATGTTCTTTTCCTGGAATCGTGAAGTTTGAACTTGAGAGAAAATAAATATATTTTACATTTTAAAACATTGCCATTCTGTTATAAGCACATTCTTCTGTCGATATTGATAATATTAAAAGGTTAATGAAAAATATATAAGGAATGAGCCAGCCACTAAGACTCCAGGCAGAACAAGGGTTGTCTGGCCAGATGATATAATTCCAAGAAGATAAAAGGGGTTAAGACTCCATTTAGTCAAGTACAGCAACAGGATGCCACAGTTCTGAAAATTAGGTTTGATGGATGTAAGCAAGAGAGGAACATACCATCATTTTTAAGAAATAAAAGAGCAAATTTCAAAGATGGGGCACAGAGGTGAGCACTGGGATGAATCTTGGCTTGGTGGCAATATTTATGGCCCTTCTGGCAGGTTGTGTCTGTAATTGCCGTAATCATTTTTAAAAGCAATCTTGCATACATTCTCCTAATGTATACATTTTTACTTCTTTTTGCTAAATTCTGGGAATATTAGATGTGTGTGGTAAGGGTCACTAAACTTTCTCATTTCTATTTAATGACACTCTTTTTTATGCTAAGTTTCTATCCATGTGAATATTATTTCATGCTTTTAGCAATCACAATGTGTTTGTATTCTGCTTATTACATCTTCTTAATGAAGGAAACTTTGCTACAGTCTTGACCTCTTCTTCCCCCCAGATTATTTTCAACGAGGGTAGGCCAGTGGGATCTGAATCTGTTTCTCCTTTGTGCTTGATCAAATCAGTAATGGGAGCAAGGGTTGAGTATTGAGAAGGGGAGGAAAGAGGCCAGTGCCATAAAAAATGGCAGGTGAGTTTAAAGGTGGTGTCCCACACAACCCTTTTAATCTTGTCACGCTATTGGGTGTTTTTTTTTTTTTCTTCCTGAGGAATTATTTATGAATAGAAATGGAGATTTTATTCTACAACAAAATCACTCCCTTTAGGGACAAGAATGCAAGGTTCTTGCCCTTTGGGTAATAATTTTCTTTGACTGATATCATCACTTGATCTGTTTTCCAGAAGTATATATAGAAACCTGAAATCTGTTTGCTAAATTTTTCTTGTGAGGAGAAATACAGCAAAAGTTTTCCCCGGGATGAATTAATTATTGCCATGGGGAAAGTTAATGGCTGACATATTTAATTTTTTAGTAAACTTAAACATAAATAAGGCTTCAGGTACACAAATAAATGTGACCTGACATGAATTGGGAAAAAGGCCCAAATCCCCACCACTCAGAGTCATGGGGTCAGGAAAAGGATAGATGTTAATATATGGGGGCGAGTTATGTGGTAGATTATTTAGGGCTGCCTAAGGAATATTTTAGCCAAAGTTTCCAATCAAATTCAAAATTTAGGTTACCAAAAAGCAATCTGTAGGAAACTCTGTAGATAGATTGTAGCCAGTGGGGACTGCAAAAGAGGAATTGATATTTCATAAACTGATATTGGGATTTAGGAGCAGAACATTTATTCCCACTTTTTAAAGGCTATATAATTGAAATGTATTCTCAAGAAAACAAATCAAAAGTGAAATCACTATGAAATTAGGGTATTGAAGACCTAAGTAGACCCAGACATTAACTTGAGCTATGACTGATTCTAGAGTTTGAGATAAAGAAATGTAGAGCCAAAACCGGTTTGGCTCAGTGGACAGAGCGTCGGCCTGCAGACTGAAAGGTCCTGGGTTCGATTCCGGTCGAGGGCATGTACCTGGGTTGTGGGCACATCCCCAGTAGGAGATGTGCAGGAGGCAGCTGATCGATGTTTCTCTCTCATCGATGTTTCTAACTCTCTATCTCTCTCCCTTCCTCTCTGTAAAAAATCAATAAAATATATTTTAAAAAAAATACAACAGCTTTGACTTAAAAAAAAAAGAAAAAAGAAATGTAGAGAACAGAATTAAAGGCAAAGGTATATAAATTAGCATGCCAAAATTGCCAAACAAAATCAGTATGTGTTCAGTTAATTCTTTTGAAAACTACCATCCTTACCAAATCTTATTTGGCTTAGTTGAGTTATATAGAAGGGCCCCCACTTAAAAAATAAAGAAACAAAAAATTCTTTAAACTCAATGTTCTGAGATATATAAAAAAAAAGTGGATATTAAATTTAGGAATTCTCCCATGGCATCCTTGATCCTAAATGATCTACCCTTGATTTATAGAGATAGTCATCCATTACCTATACTATAGATGGATGAATTCTTCAAGCAAATGATGCCTCCACCTGGAGTTCAGATCAGCAGAACTCCAGTTTCTTTCTGAAGCTGGAGCCAAAGTTCTAACAAAGATCATACCACCTGTCATGGGTCAGGCTCGCTGGAAGGGAGGATGATATGGACTCTGAGATAAATAAATACCTATAGAAGGAAGAGGAAAGGGAGGCAATAGGATCTGGCAGAGGAGCAGTGGAGCTGTGATCCTGGCCTGATGATAACCTCTACCAATAACCAACCCCGTGGAGAAACTTTGAAGCAAAAACAACCTGTTAATGTTGCTCTGCATTGGATGGGTTGAAAAGACCTGGCATTTATATAAACCTTTCATGAGTCGTTTTATGTGGGTTACTCCCATAAGGCCATGACCTTAGGCAAGGAAGTTCTCTGCAGCTGAAGCCATCCCTATGGCTTTCTACTGAAGCCTGTCTGCCAACAGCAACCTTGGCAGCTGGGACAGCAAGTCTTCCTCTCGGGGGATGTGAACAAGTACTGCCATGAAGGAGGGTCTATAGAGGGCATCCCCAAGGCCACTACAACATCCCTTTCTGTCATAATAATGCTGTGCTGGATAGGAAAAAGGTGCCTATAAGTGTGGGTCTCTGGTTACACATAATAATTTACTAAGTAAACTATATTATTACTAGAGGCCAGGCGCATCAAATTTGTGCACGGAGGGGGGGAGGTTCCCTCAGCCCAGCCTGCACCCACTCCAATCGGGCACCCCTCTCACAATCTGGGACTGCTGGCTCCTAACCACTCACCTGCCTGCCTGCCTGATTGACCCTAACCCCTCTGACTGCCTACCTGATTGCCCCTAACTGCCCTCCCTTGCCAGCTTGATCTCGCCCCCAACTGCCTTCCCCTGTCATCCTGATCTCAACCCTAACTGCCCTCCCCTGCTGGTCTGATCTCTCCCCCAACTGCCCTTCCCTGCCAGCTTGATCACCCCTAACTGCCTCTGCCTGCCTGATCACTCCTAACTGCCCTCCCCTGCCAGCCTGGTCATTTTCTATGCCAGTCAGCATCAAAAGCTCTGCCTCCTGGGCAGCCATTGGCTCCTCACAGTTGACCCAGATTTGGTTCTTATTGGTCAGTTTCTATGCCAGCGTCAAAATCCCCACCTCCTAGGCAGCCATTGGCTCCTTACATTCACCCAGGTTTGGTTCTGATTGGTCAAAATCTATGCCAGTCAGCGTCTCTGGGCCTATCAACTGGGCCTGATTAGAAAGGTGGGGCTGATCAGCAGCCCCCGTGGAGGCCTGGAGAGAAACGAGGGGCTGCTTTCTTTTCAGGCTGGGAGAGAAAGAGAGACAAGTTCTGATCAACAGCTGCCACAGAGGCTACAGATAAGACCCTGCCACTCTCTCTGCAGGCCTCTCTCCAGGCCTGATCCGCAGCCTTCTAGGCAGTCATTGCTGGATCCGGTGCCAGTAGCAGCCCTAGTCAGTGCTGGGTCTCCAGGCAACCCAGCACTGACTTCCAGTCTGGTGGAGCCTTCGGTCAATGGTAGTTAGGACCCTGGTTCTTTATTATATAGATTTCCATGGAAAACTTGATTTTACTGTTAATTACTACATATGCTTTCTCCTTTATAAAAGAAGGCTTTCCATGCATTTTCCTCCAACTAGTAGTAGCAAGATGCCTTGATCATACAATATATCAGTTCATGGTTATGGACTTGTCTTTTCAAATCTAGGAGCTGTTGATTAGGACTATTTCTAATCAAGAGAGACTCAGGGCAGATTTAAGTGTAATGCAGAGCAGTGTAGTATACTTCAGGGTTCAAAATCCATTTAAGGTTTGAACAGTTTTAAGCAAAGCAATTTCAAGACTCAGAATCTAAGAAGACAAAGTCTCTAATATTCCGTAATTATAACCTATTTGGTTATACCCCTAAAGGATCATTCATTTTATTTTTAAAATTTAATGAAATATTATGTTTTCTATGATGCAATGCTTTAAAACAAGATCAGAGCTGGCTTGACAATATTTTCCAAGCAAAACTCAGAAATATTTTCTGAGTTTTCTTGTTCAGTGGTCTACATAATGTTGTATACCTTCAATACATGCAATATATATTCTTTTTAAAATAGACTTAACTGAGCATTCTTGTGCTCATTGTGATAATTGCAGCCAAGGATCCCAGTTGGAGAACAGCTCAATATAAATGCTCTTTGGAAGAACAACCGCTGTCTCCCTTACCAGTGGCATCAAGATTTGACTAAGTGTAGAAGGTAAAGGGTATCTCTTTAAAGCCCCCCTCAACCCCACCCCTGTGTTCCATCACATGATTCTTCTGCACTCTAGGGGACCATAGGTGAGTCTACGCTGCCTAATCCTAGCATCAACATCTGGGTGAACAAACCAGGCTGATCTCTTCCAGGACAGCCTACTTTTCTTTATTAATTCCTTATTTAGCTGAACTATAAATATTATTAAACATTTGCTTATGAACTGCCAGAGCACCATGCTGTTCAACAGATGAGACTGGTGTGTTTTAATTTTATGCATTCAGAATGTGCTTAGTGTAGCTCCCTCTCTGCACTCCACATTTTCCTAAATTCCAGTTATTGGAAATATTTTTTTTCCCTTTGCAATCCAAGGCACAGATTTTCTTAATTTTTTTTCTGTTGGTGGGGGGTTGGTTTCGAGGCATGTGTGAGAACAGGAGGATTATGGGGATGGAATGGGTTATGACACATTTTCATTTGCAGCTGCTACGACTCCCTTGCCTTAATCCAGCCCAGATCTCAGCAGAAACCTAACACCATTCCGGTGACCCTGGAATTGCACCAGTGCCTCAAATCACCAAATAAGGTAAGTCGTTTGTTATCTGAGCCATAAATATTTACATCCACTAGTGACAAATGTATAAAGAGTGTGGAGTGACTGTGAAATTTCAGCTGCTCTCCTCAAGCCTGTCAATAATTTCCCTTATCTCTTGAAAGCCCTAAAGACTGAAGTGTGCTAGTATAAGAATGTACTCTCCAGCGTGTTACCCACTTCTAATTGTTCACTATGACCACATTAGTCACCTAGAAAGTTTTTTATTTTCCTTTTATAGTTAGGGCCTGTTGCAGACATTTGGCACCTTCTGGTCTCCTGATTTCTTCATGTGTTCTGTCCCCATTGTTATCAAAAATTCAAGAGATCATCACCATTTTTTCTTCTTTACTGACATATTGGTGGCAAAAGAAGTTTAGTCTTAATAAAGTGTCTAAGCAATGTTTGGACTAGGCTGATGGATTATAAATTTTAACAGTTGACCATGCCACAAATTGGTTATGATATAAAAATATTCTCAAACAAGCACACCAAAAAAATCTTTATTAAATGGCCTGGAATTGAGCATGCTAAGGACAAAGTGAATCCTCTTCTACCAAGAACTGTACCTGTACAAAAAACAGAATATTTTTTTTAAAAAATCGTGTGGTTGTTCTTTCATCCACTACATCATCGTGTAGAGCTTTTTTTCCTATAATCAGTAAAGAATTCCAAATGTCAGATAGAGAAATAAAAGTATATTTAATGAATTTGAACAATGAGAGCTAAAACTTTGCATAATTTAACTTTAAAAGACCTAAATATTTTGTGAAAATAATGTGTTGACCAGTACTTACTACACATACACCTTCATCATAAGCATAACCTTTGAGAAAATGGCTGCAAATTTCTCTTAAATGCTGCAGTGTCTTGATGGCCAAAATTCAATGGCTAAATGACATTTAGCTAGATCAGCCCCTGTAGGATTTTTCCTGGAGGTGGAATTTGAATTTAGCAAGAACTTTAATAGATCCTCAGAAACAATCAAGTTGATAACTTGCAGAAATTTGGGTCACGCCTGAAAAGACGACTCAACTCACATGTTCTGCTATATTTACTAACACCCCAGGCTAAATTAAGCACCAATCTCTTCTAGTTCCCATGCCATGCTGTGTGTATTCCTGTTGCCGTATCACCCTGGAATCTGAGCGCTTTGAATGCAGAGATCTGTTGATTCATTTGAAAACCTCTGAAATTCAGCACAATGCTTTGCTGATAATTTGAACATAAAAATATTAGTTGAATAAATGGGTGAGAAGGGAAGTTGAGAAAGACAAAATGGAAAGGATCTTAAGAGAAGGTGTGTTAGATATTTCAAAATCTTCATTAGAATAAGCAGATCGTGTGTGTGTGTGTATGTATGTGTGTGTGTGTGTGTGTGTGTTTACACAGTAGTGAATAATTAAAAATAACACTGGTTTTTATGAGACCATGATTTATAGAATATTAAGCTAGTATGAACTACAGAAATTGAGATGATTTAGGGAGACATGTTGGTAGCCTTAAAAATCATTTGGAACTCAGTTACCTGAATTAACAGCCCTGTGCACAAGATCATTTTTAGTAACACATGGTTGCTTTCTAGGCTCAGGGGCATAATTTGCCTCTAGTAGGCAACTACCCTTTCACCTACTGCTCAGTCTTCTACCTTCTAAATATTCAGTGCCCTCCTAATGTTTCCTAGCTGTATAATGTTCTCCCCTTCCCACCAGGGCTTTCCATTCTTCCTGCTCCCAAATGATCTCTTCTTCCCTGCCCAGCAAAGCTCCCATTTCCTGAATTACTTCTTTGCAGTTTGATATTTGTGTGATTTTTTAAATAATTGTCACGATGACATACAGATTTGATCTCCCCAGGATATTTGCTTTTGAAAGGCGAAATCTGCTAATCCAAATTAATTTCTAATTGTGCAAATATTTATATGAAAGAAGTGGAGATCTTATAATTTAAGTCCTTTTGGTGCTTCTTGTCTACTCATCCTCTCCTGGCTGTGCACCTACTCCCACAAATATCAAATATATAAATTATCAAATATATAAATCATCATGTTCAGGTTCATGTAGTTGTACTCTGCATTGCCCTATGTTCTTGAGCAAGTGCCTTAATGCCCCAAAATTCCCAGTAGAAGGAGAATAATAGTTAGACAAATGCAACAATGCTTAAAGGAGTCATCATTCAAAATAGGAGTCACAATGGAAGAGTGTCCAGTGTTGGAGATATGCTTCTTAAGGCAGAGCACCTGGCATCAAGACATATGATCTTCAGGCACTCATTTAACCTCTTTCCTACAGTCCTATAGCTATAAAATGAGAACATATCTATAAAATGTCTTTCCAATGTGAATCTAGGAAGTGATGTATGTGGAAGTGCGGAGTACAATAAGCATCTCATAAATAGTCAAAATTGTTATTATCAAACAATAGAATTTTAAGTAAAATTCTTAAAGTCTAATAGTTATCCTTGAGCACCATTTTCTCCCTTGAAGAATGAATAATCTGAAAAGAAACTGTGATGAGCATTTCACTTCTTTAATAACTTTTTACCCTTAAAATACAATTCAGTGTTGAAATCTCAAAATAAAAAAAAAACAAATGCATTTTTAAATCTTTATTTTGCTTCTTAGATTTCTTTTTAATCTTGGAAATGAATATTCTGAGGGGGGGATATATAGTATGAAGGGAGTTAAAATAAATTATTTGAAGGACAGAACTCATTAGTAATAATTTCAAGCCCTGAAAACTAGCCTTAATGATAGTTTTTCAACAACAGATCTTGAGAATGTCACTGAATCTCACCGAGCTTTGGTCTTCCTATTGTTTAAAAGGAGATAATTCAACCATTTATTCAAGAAATACCATTAAGCACATTCTTGTGTTTGGCATCAGCGATGTAAATATAAACTGATTGCTGTCCTTGCCCCTGAGGCTTCACTTACCTGCCTACCTCGTAAGGATTCTGTGAGGATAAATTACATGTATAAGACTGTAACTTGAAAACTGTAAAATTGTCTATAAATAGATAAAATTAAGTCTTCATCATGTAGAGGGCTACTGTCAAGGTTGGTAAACAGCGTTGTTTAATTTGTAGTAAAATATAGCCAGGGGCATAGGTATTTGTGTGTTTTTTTAAAATATATTTTTTATTGATGTCATAGAGGAAGGGAGAGGGAGAGAGAGCTAGGAACATCAATGATGAGAGAGAATCATTGATTGGCTGCCTCCTGCATGCCCCCTACTGTGGATCGTGCCCGCAACCTGGCATGTA